>NC_142931.1:52620376-52630376 GCF_046866305.1 Octopus bimaculoides | reverse complement strand
ATGATACAGTAACCATACAGGAAAATGGCAGTCTTACACAGATCAATACCTTTATGGTTAAAAAATTCACATCTCAACTAAATAGTTTCGGGTAACATCCTACAGCACAAATGAATTTGGTAATTAGAAACTACAAAACCCATCATGTGTGTATATGTGAATGTCTATATCCTGCATACTACACATGAAAATGTGCTGACCTATAAGCAGTGAAGTTTGTTGTCATTTCCTACTCAATACATCTTCCACTGGCCCAGCACTTTCATAGAAGTGTGGAATAAGACAGCCCCTACTTGAAAGACAGGTATGGTTTAGCGACAGTAATGGCATCCAGCTGTAAACAATGCCTCACTAATACATATATATATTCACCTAATTTACGCTTACATGGGAAACTGAAGAAAGAAATGAATGAAACAAAGTGAAGTACATATTCTATAAAAATTGATAAATTTGCAACAAAACATGAAGTAAAAATGCCAGAATTTAATGGTTTTCATTATCAAAAATTAACAGCAGGGGGAAATTGTTTTATCAAGTATACAGAAACATTGACAGTAAAATTTTTATTCTAAAAAGGTATATGAAAATGGAATTCATAAAACTTAACAAAGAGGCTGCATTTTTAGTACACAAAATGCACTTACTTACTTAAGAAATTATGAAGATAAATTAACAAAATGTTTACAAAGTGTATTCTATAAAAAAAACAATTATAATAGTAATATTTAATATGAGACAATAAATTTGCTACTTACTAACACGTTTTTTCTGAGGAGGAACTAAATGAATTTCCTTGAAAATATGTGTTGTTCCCTGAGCTTTCCGTAATTTATCTTTTAACTAAATAAAGAGAAGTAAATAAGCAATTTCAGCACTGACATAAAACATTTCTCTTTTGATATGTTAATCCTTTAGCATTCAAAATCCCTGTCAAATATAATGCTTATTTATTTACAGTGTTTTGAATCAATCAAGCATTATTTTGTAGCTTCAAGATTTCAATGATATGACTGTTTCAGAATGACATTGAAGGATAGGTATAAGAGGCTGGATTTGGCCAGTTTTAACATAAAACAGGTAATGTTTGAGTTGGATATGGCTAATTTAAATGCTAAAAGGTTGAGAAGTTAAGCCAAAAACAAAGCATTCATCATTTTTTTTTTTTTTTTGACCGATGTTTCACCACTGATCAATAACTAAAATAGTTGAACAAGCTTTTAAAAATGAAATATGCTTACAAACCTAAAATCATAAACTTACCTCATCCAGATCTGGGAATGGCATCTTACTTTCATTAAGATTAAAGGTTTCATTAGTCTCTTCCACAACTGGCTCTGCTTGGGCTTTTTCTTCATTCTCACTCAAAAATTTTATGGTCTTTAAAACAGAAAACAAATAATAAATTACTTCAGACACTAGGAATAACATTTCTTTTAAACAGAATATTCTAAAATATCAAATATGAAATAATCCTTGTCAGATTAATGTACTTCTTCTCACAATGACATTGGTCCTCAAAATGCATATTTCCGTTTATCCTTGACCTGATATAAGTGAACTGCAGGTACATTTTACCACCTTATAGTATTTTAAAACTTAACATTATTCATTCACAAATGTCTGCCTATTCTAGCCATTTCTTTGGGGTACAACCATTCACTTGCACACAGTCTGTCCAACATTTTTCACACTGCATGAAAACTGATTATTTTAAACATGTAACTAATGCTTTCACCATTACCCATCTTCCAAAAAAAGCATACAATATCTTTTTTCTTCTTTTGCATATGAACAATATATATAACCTAGTCCTAGATTAGTAAAACACTTTTACTGACTCCATCATAGACTCTATACCTCCATATTAAAGTAAACATATACATATATGTTCAACTTCTGCAAGCATGGAAAAATAGACATTAAATAAATGAATGAACAAAAAAAACATTTTTGTATGCACACATGTATCAAATCACCTGGATATTATAATCATTATTGTTTACAGCAATGATTGTAATTCAGTGGCCTCTAAGACCATATTGCATCTTTTGTGTAATCACAACATGACTATACTACCTACTAGATATTGTAGATTTGCTGATGATATTATACTTCAGAGTTTACCAAATAACATTTTAGACAGTCAAGTCTACATTAAGGACTCTATTTTTCAAATATGTTTGATCAATAATGCAATACATTGCTATCTGCACACACTTCACATTGACATTCACTCTTGAATTCTTTCAATGGATTCCTAAACTATGATAAAGTTTACTGTCTGACAGTTGTTTCTGTACTTAAACTTTTCAATGAATATTGCTAATCTATGCCCTACCTTTAATACCAAAAACATAGTAGCTAGCTTTCATAAGACATCCATCCATACTTTTCACTTTGCCAATGACTACAAAATATGAAACTTGCTCCATTATATCATTTTTTAGGGTAAATATGTAGAAAGTATATTTATCTATTCTTAGCCAAATACATCTTTGATTTCAATCCCAAATACAATCAGACTATGTATTTATTGCAATTCTCTCTTCAATACACATGCTTTTACAATACCTTTACCACAATTAAGTTTAAAATCACCAATTAAGATATCCACTTAAAAACAGATGATAATAATACAGCAATACTGATTATTGATTTCTCCCTTTCAAAGTAATTTCATCCAAATGAGTGATATGTTTTTACAGGAAGACATGAGACTAAGTACTGAATGATGACCTCAGGACACTGAGCCTTACAGAGGAGATAACAAAGAACCAAGATATCTGGCACATTGCTGTACTCAAGAAAACCTGTCCTCCACAGCAGAAGTGTTAATACCACTCTCTCTACTGAAGAAGATAAGCCTGCAAGAGCCCTGTGCTGGTGCCATGTAAAAGCACCCATGACAGCACCACCTAAAAGCACCTGTGCTGGTACCACATAAAGGGCACCCAGCAAACTCTGTAAAGTGGTTGGTGTTAGAAAACGCATCCAGCTGTAGAAACCAAGCCAAATCAGACTGGAACTTGATGCAGCTCTCCTGCCTACCAGTTCTGGTCAAACTGTCCAACACATGCCAGCATGAAAAACAGATATTAAATGATGATGATCACACTATCTTAACAGCATTATTTTTAGGCCTATTTTTCCATGCTTGCATGGGTTAGGGTGGGTTTTCTCAAGCAAAGTATTTTACCATTTATTGCAGTCCTTTGTCATCTCTTTCTTGTAGTTTAACCTCTTGAGATCTACATTTTCTACTTCTCATGTTTTCCATATCTGCAAGTTCCACCCACTTTTTTACTAAACTAGCATCCCCTACATGAATTACATGTTTGTACCAGTGCAGTCTCCAACTGACAAACATCTAATAAATTCTCATAACTAACCTCATGGTTGATTCTGCTCTCAATGACTATCTTGTGTCTATTCATATCTTGTAGAGAATGGCTTCTTATGACATTTTCCTCTCCAATTACACAGTTCTGAGTTTAAGTACATGCGTGTGTATGCACACATATGAATCATTTCAAGTTGGCAAGAGATGGATGAATATGCAAATTTAGATATCTTTTATGCAACATCTATTTTTTTCCTTTTTAAGATAGTAACTCTTTCTAACACGAACGACACAAACATGAAATTAAACAAAATGAAACACACATAATAGTATATCTTACTTATGGGGCATCTTTGAATGACAGAGCTAGGGTTTTAACATTTGATTAACAATTAATGATTACTGGATAGATATTGATTTCACATTTTGGCACAAGGCCAGCAATTTTGGAGGAAAAGATAAGTCGATGTAATCAATCCTGGTGTTCAAATGGTACTTATTTTATTGACCTTGGAAAGACAAAAGGTAAAATCAACCCTGGTGGAATTTGAACTCAGAATAGAAAGACAGACGAAATGCCACCAAGCATTTTGCCTGATGTGCTAACAATTCTGCCAACTCACTGCCTTATTACTGGATAGATATTTACAGAAATTTGTTTATACTGCAGAAATTTGTATGAGATTTGTGGTCAAAGACCACAAATCTCATAGTCCACAGTATAAATGTTAAAATCAAAATGAAAAGATTTAGCATATAACATCTTTGTTTCATCCCACCAAACTTGACTTACTAGAAATAGAGATCAAATCTCTAACAAAGTCACTCTCTACAGTCTTAAAAAAGAAGGATATATTAGATACTGTGATCCAAGATGCACTATGACTGAATTAACCCTTTTCCTATCACAACCATTTTCATAAACAACCACGCTTGTTTTCAGAATTTTTGTTAGCTTATGTTTCATACATTCTGAGTATTACAAAGCTTTCCTTTCATAGTCCCAAGTTAATCTGCTGGTTGAAAAAAATTGAGAATGTTTATCATATATGATGCATGGACAACAGGAAAATATGACACAAAGGACAGGCAAAGAATGGATGGTCATAGTTGGAATGCCTTTGATTACAGGTTTGCTCAGTCAAGATAACAATTAAACTGAAAAATAAGTTATTAGTCCAAAAGCTGGAAAACACATACAAATGTTCTACTCTGAAGAGAGATAAAAGCAAAATGGCAAAAATTAAAGAGAATTTACCTCTGTGTCTTCACACAACTCTGACAGAAAGAAAACAAAGCGATTCAAGCCACGGATACTAGAAATATAGAAGAGGAAAATAATTTAAATTTCAAGCAAAGAGCATTATTCACACATTCAGCACATTCTCTAAACAATGGAAAATATTGGTTTCAAATTTTGGCATGAGGCTAGCAATTTTGGGAGAGGAGTCAGTTGATTACATCATCCCCAGTGCTCAACTGGTACTTATTTTATCAACCCCAAAAGGATGAAAGGCAAAGTCAGCCTTAACAGAATTTGAACTTAGAACATTAAGATGGATAAAATGACACTAAGCATTTTGCCCAGTGTGCTAACAATTTTGCAAGCTACCCACCAATTGAAAACATTACTGGACATATTAAACTGCAGTATTTTATTTCATCAAATCTCATAGAAGATAAATACTGAAGAATTTTCAGTATTAAATATTCTAATCAAAGAGAAAAGAATATCATGATGAGAAAAAACAACCTATATTATTAATCTAAGAGATTAATAGTGTAAAACACAATTTTAAAAAAATTCAATTTTTTTTGTTTTTATTATAAGAAAGTTATTACTCCTGCAGGAGTCCTATTGATAAATATTGTCTTAAAACATTAACAACTTGCACTGGTTCTATTTGTACTAATTTACCATTATCACCATCATCCTCCAACATCCTTCTTTCCATGCTTGTATGGATCAGATGAGATTTGTTGGGGCAGATATCCTATAACTAGATGCCCTTCCTGTCACCAACCCTCACCTGTTTCAGCAGATTAGTTAGATTTTCAATCACTAATGCTAGTGCTAACATGGTTATATTGTTCATCCTCAACAATTTACATCCACTTTCTGTACTGGTAAGTCATCACAGTTCAGACCAGTTTGTATTTGGAATTGCTGCCCTCCTACACACACTGGGAACAACATATCATTCATATGCTCTATTTCGGGTATGGTTTTTATGGCTAGATGCCTTTTCTATCACCAACCACTTTACAAAGTGTACAAGTACATCTTTCATGGTACCAGCACAAGTGACGTTGCCATGTAGCATGCATGATTAAGATCCTCTTCAACCGAGTAAGATTGCAGTAGAAAGGGAAGCAGCTTTATGCTAGTCAATGAGAGCTTTAATGTATGGAAGAAGATAAAAGAGATACATGACTAATCACAGTATACAAGAGTGGGTGAGAGTAAACAGAATGGAACTGGACAAACATACACACACATGGATATGTGAGTGATTTAAACATGTTCAGAATACTTGACATGTCTTAATATGTAGTGCAGCTTTTGTAAGCAAAAGATTTAAGTGTCATTTGTTTCCATTTCTCCATGTAAGCATGTCTGGGCTGTTTGATGTTCAATAAACTGGGAGATTATTACTTCACTTGGAAATAGATGGAAGTTGGCAACATGAAGCGCATCTGGCTGTAGAAAACTCAGTCTCAACATACTCTCATTTGATTCAAGCAAGCTTATAAAAGTAATCATTAAAACAATGATGATGATGATATATTAGTTCTTCCTATTTTAAACATGTTATTTTTAGTTTTCATACAATCTTCACCTTCTTTGGCATACTTCTCTTAAAAGTTGATTTACTGATCAAAACATGCTAAAAGAAGAATATTCTTACTTCAAATTTTTCAATTCTTCATATTTTTCTAAAAACTTCAATCTCTCAGGTGCTTTCTCTGACACCTTCTTCCTAATCTGTAAGGTGGGGAACTACAAAACAGAAAATATTTCATATAGTTAAGATATTTGTCAGCTCAGGAATTAATGGTCGTGAGGTCAAATTTTACCATAACTACATTACAAAAACTACAGAGAAAATCAGAGGGATTCTATATGCTTGCTTGACCAGCTTGAAGTAACAGCTTACAGTCTTCAATAAAGAAAGGATACACTGGATAACATAGTCCTACACTTCTAATGCAGATGTTGCAGTTACAGCTGGAATGCTTTTCAACATAAGCCTATTGGATCAAGATTGAGCTAGAGTTAAAAAAACAACCACCCTTAGTCTGCTAAATTCCCTACACATTCCCTTTTCATTCACTTTATTCATTTACAATTATTTTTTTCATTCAGTATTATCTACACTTCTATCATCCCCATCTCTTGCTCTCTGCCTTTATCTCCGTACATCAATTTTTTTATGAGACAAAATGGGAAACTACCACATGGTTGATCAAGTTACTAGAAATAGCAGCCAAACCACACACACCCCTTAGACAATTTGTGTTTTGGTTTCCGTTAGACTGGAGTAAAAAAACACGATGCAATAAGAATGATTACATTAGTTCCTCACTTCAGCCAAGTGTCACTGAAGTGACAACATGAGGACTACAGGTCTCTAACATAGCATTTACATATCAATAAAGTTTGACTTTACAGTTATCACTATAAACAGAACAAAAGAGACACTGAAGTTGTTTCAGTTAACTTGGGCTTAGTACAAATTACTTATTGATTAAACTGCCTCAACCCAACCAACTGTCATTGCAGTAGTCCAAGCCAAAGTGGTATGATGAACTCCCAGATACAGTTCTTATTCTGGTGTCCACAGATCTCAAACACTAGAGTCACAAGTCTATACAACTAGGTGTTCAAATTTTATTTACGCTCCCATATTCAGTCTGTTGTCAACAGCCGGCAAGAAGGTGTTCAGAGTCAGTTTAAGGTTCTTTTACATGTTACATTTAGTCACCTCTTACAAAATATTACAGAACTGGCAACATTATTCTTTGACCACTGTGTCCCATAAATAAACAAAAAAAAAGGCCATTTTTAAAAGTGGCCCTATTTTATATTTTATAAAAATTGGATACAGAAGAAAAACTAATTTAAGTGGATGATTTGAAAAAACACAAAGTGATTAAAGTATAAACTATATAATTTATTTTTTGGGAATAGCAAAACTCGAAGCAGATAAAGCTGTAAATAATGTTTACAATGTCATAAACCATTTAATCGAAAATAAAACGGTACTTACTGAAGAGGGCATACATGGACTCTTTGAACTTTCTAATAGCATCTCAGCATACACATCTGCTCCAACAGTATCGGTTTCTCGAATACTATGAACAAATATCAACAATAAACATTAAGATTTGTTTGTTGCGTACATTAACAGATGAAGTATGGTAGGATATCGGACTCGTTGATTTAAACCACATTTCAAACAAAAGTGAAAGGAAGAACTGAGGAAAATACATTTTGCAAGGAATGAGAGCAATATGAGTGTATGTGTGTATATGTATGTATATACATGTATGTATGTGTATATATATGTATATGTATGGGTATATGTATATATGTGAGTGTGAGTGTTTTAGTCTATATGTGTTAGTTTGTATGTATATATATGTGTGTATGTATATATGTTTGTATTTGTATATGTATATATGTACGTTTGTGTGTATATATGTATATATATGTATGTATATGTGTATGTATATATATAGGTATATATATATATATATGTGTGTGTGTGTGTGTGTGTGTGTGTGTGTGTGTATGTGAATGTGTATTTCTTTATACTATTCCTTCTTTACTAATTGTAATAGTTATAATTTATATTTATTAATTGTGTATTTATCGGTACGTTAATATTTTAGTGAGTTTAAGGATTTAATATTGTAAAGACACTACAATTTTTATAAGATTAATAGTATAAATATTTTAATTAATTAAAGTAATAGTAGTATTTTAGCTTATTTCATATATATTAATTAAGTTATGTTTCTTAGTCTTATTATTTAAAATTTACAATTACTTAGAAATTAAAGTTCATTAAAATGTTTTACAATATAGCTGATTGTTTTTTAAAATGTAAGTTATATAAAATTTAAATCTTTCATTCATGATTTTATGAATAATTCTTTCATTAATGTTTTTGTATCTCTATATTCTATTCTCTATCTTAACGTAGTATCTTCTCGCGACCTCTTTCTAATAAACGCTCTAGTTCTGAGTTTAACGTCTAAGTTTTAGTTTGAACTGCAACAGCTTAGCGATAAGTATCGTTTTTAACTTTGTTAAATGACTTTATATCACTGTTTGAAAAAAATATGTATTTTTATATTATTCAATTGATTTTTAACGATAATTTTAGTCGATACCTTTTTTAACACTAAATTAATTAGTAGTAAGTGTATCGTCTTAGCCTAAACTAAGATTTCGATTAGATTAGGGTTGAATTTTTTCCATTAATACTGTTTAATATTTCTTTCTATTTTATGCGATAAATAACTAGTCTTTTTATTTAATTTCTTTGATTATACAATATTGTTAATTGTTTTATTATGACTTAAGTTATATAAAGTTTAATCTTTCATTCATAATAATATTTTCATTCATATTTTTATTTCTATTCCTTTTCTTTACGCAATATTTTAACTAGATTTCTTTTAAATAAATGTTTTTAGTCTAAAATCTTCTAGCTTAAACTATTGCATCGTTTAGATATGTGCTAATTCTATCATTATTATTTTAACCTAAAACTTCATTCAAATTGTATTTTAAACGAAAAATTCGCTAAAGTTGGTTTTTGCATATAATATTCCTGTTAGCTTACATTATAATGGACATAGGGTTGATTATGGAATGTTTATAATTTTGATATTTTTAATAATATTTTTCTATTTTAATATAAGTATTTTATATACATTCATGTTATTTATTGTTGGTTGATATATACATTCTTTTATTGTTATTATTGTTGTATTTTGACCTGAAGATTAGCTATATTTTTGAATAGAATTGATTTTCGATAGTTTTAATTGATTTTAATCGATTTAAGTTTTCTTTCTATTTGAAAATTGGTTATGAAACACGTGTAGTCGTTTTATTATCTTTATCTTATGATATTTACTTTGTATTATATTATACTGTGCTTTTACTTATTAATTTTTCTATATGTGACAGTGGATTTTCATCGATGAGTTCATGAACCTTGGTTCTTTTCCCTAAAACTATATACATACATATATATATATATATATATATATATATATATATATATATATTACGGAGATGTAATATATATCGTGTGCTGGAACGAAAACAATTGCAGCGTGGAAGGTGTTTATAAACCATTTAAAATAACACACAAAATCCGTTAGATTCAGTTCAACATTTAAATTCCTTATGTACTTTGTACTTCTATATGTAAACCATGTTGGCAAAATAACATAGTCTGCCATAGACACCTGTGCTTTGGTTCTTTCTTTCTTTTTCCTTTCTCCCCTTTTTTTGTCACTTTTGCTATGAATTA
Source organism: Octopus bimaculoides (assembly GCF_046866305.1). Lineage (NCBI taxonomy): Eukaryota > Metazoa > Mollusca > Cephalopoda > Octopoda > Octopodidae > Octopus > Octopus bimaculoides. Next base: position 52,620,479 of record NC_142931.1, on the reverse strand, counting down.
AATTAATGAATTCAACAGGATACACCGTCTCAGCATATTATCCTCCATTTTCTAATTGTTACACAAATTTTGGGTAAAACCTCCACTTTTACCCGCTCCCATT
>NC_142931.1:52565376-52617876 GCF_046866305.1 Octopus bimaculoides | reverse complement strand
CCAACCTGGCTGAAACTGGCTCTGTAGTACAAATGTCTTGTTTTCATAAGTTGTGAATTAAAATCTTCCACCAAACCTTAGTCACAATTTATGTTCCTAACACTAGTTTATTGATAACTAAGTTATTTTACTAAATTTTTTGTTATATTTCAAATAATTGAAAGAAACAAAGAGCATCTCAACAGAAATATGGTAACGAAAGGGTTAAAATGTTAGCATGTGAATTGAGGGAGATTTGATCATTACTTCTAGCAGACCGAGTGACAATATACAGGCACATCTTTAAAGTTTTTGATCAGAGATTTGTATCGCTAATAAAAGTTCATGTGTAATACTTTATCATGTATAGTAGACATTTCAGTTATGGGGCTTATATAGTTTTAAAAACTTTATTATATCATGTATAACATAAAATGCTGCACAACAAGATAATCATCTGTAATTTAATATATCAGGTTTCAATATTTTCATTTGAGTTAAAGTAGTGAGCTGGTAGAATTGTTAGCACGCAGGACAAAATGCTTAGCAGCATTTCATCCAGCTTTACGTTCAGAGTTCAAATTTCTCCAAGGTTAACCTTACCTTTCATCCTTTTGTAGGTCGATAAAATAAATACCAGTTGAACACAGGGGTCAATGTAATCAACTTATCCCTTTCCTCAAAATCGCTGACCTTGTGCCAAAATGTGAAACCATTTGAGCAGACAAAATGCTTAGCAGAATTTCTTCTGCATTTATATTGAATTCAAATGTTGCTGAAGTCAACTTTGCCTTTCATCAAGGGTTGATAAATAAGTACCAGTTGAGCACTAGTGTTGATGTAACCAACTAGTATCTGTTGCTAAAATTTCATGAAATATACTCATGATATATATAAAAAAAAAAAAAATTACCAAGAAATAAAGCTTAAGTACATTATTAGTTTTTTTTTTTTTTTTGTCTTAATAAAAGTGGATAGAGAAAATTTTATATGTACCCTCAATTCTAAAATGGACTTTGCTGAAAAATAAGTGCCATACATGGAATTTTACAATAATAGTTGCACATCTTAAAGTAATGCAACACCTTCCTATATACTCTTTCCTGAAATGCCAAAAACCAGGAGTAAACCCTCTGGAAAATTTTCACTCTCCTTCAATATCCATGAACTTTGTCCAAATTAAATCCCACCAATCATCTTTTGTTATTTACACACAAACTATACATCCTACTCCTATCTGAAGACACAAATCTCTCAACTCCTATCAGCTGTCCAGGCTACACTTTTTAACCTACTTTAACTCCAAAAGATGATGTCTGCACTTTTATGTTAACTCCAATCCCTTTGCCACTCACTCTCTCATTTGGATCTCAGTAATGATGACTTCCAGTTACCCTGGATCAGTCTCTCTTTTTCACTACCCCAAATTCATCTAAACTTCTATTACTTTTCTAACTGCTTGAAACACCAGCATCTCTTCAACTATACTCCCTCCTATATTGAGGACATATCTAACTTCATGTCTCTCCACAATCATTGTTCTCACTGACTTCAACATTTACAACTCTTCATAGCTATCTCATTCATCCTACATCAATGCTGCTAGTGCTGAAGTTGAATGTTTTGCAATCCTCAACTTTTCTTTAACTTGTCTCGTTCTACACACTTCTCACATTTACACTGAAACACCTTTGAGCTGTTTCTCATCTCCAAACCTAATCCATACCAAATTGTAATCAACCTATTTCTTTATTGCCCACAAGGGGCTAAACATAGAGGGGACAAACAAGGACAGACAAAGGGATTAAGTCAATTACATTGACCCCAGTATGTAACTGGTACTTAATTTATCGACCCCGAAAGGATGAAAGGCAAAGTCTACCTCAGAGGAATTTGAACTCAGAATGTAAAGGCAGACAAAATACCACTAAGCATTTCGCCCGGCATGCTAATGTTTCTGCTAGCTCGCCACCCTACTGTAATCATCCCTGTACCAATTGGGTCATCCAACTACTGCCTCATCACAACTACACCACACGCATCCACATACCAAACAATACCTGCTTTGCCACACACTCTATGATACTTCAAGTCAACCAACAGGTCACAACCCTGCCAATTTTATGCTACTGTCCTAACAAAAATGTGTTTCACTTTTGATTCATCAGTAACAGCTAGAATGGGTGATGACTGAAACTATCATTTTTAAGCAAGTCCCACCACATCCAGCACACAGCAAAAATCCAATGCCCTCAAGTAGATGCAGGCATGGCTTTGTAATAAGAAGATTGCTTCCCAACCACATAGTTTCAGGTTCAGTCCCACTGTGTGGCACCTTGGGCAAGTGCCTTTTACTAGTCTCAGGTCAACAAAAACCTTGAGTAGATTTGGTAGGTGGAAACTGAAAAAAAGCCTGTCATGTGTGTGTGTGGGTGGGTGTATCTTTGTCCCCACTACCATCATTTGACAACCAATGGTGATGTGTTTATGTCACTGCAACCTAGCAAGTTTGGCAAAAGGGGCCAATAGAATAAGTACTAGGCTTACAAAGAATAAGTCCTGGGGTCAATTTCTTTGACTAAAAAAACCCCTTTAAGGTGGTGCTCCAGCATGGCCGCAGTCAAATGACTGAAATGCGTAAAAGAATACAAGAATAAAGTGTTTCACTCATAGTTGAGCTGAAGTTCAGGCAAAAAGCAAGGTCTACAACATCTGGCAAAACTCACCCATTCAAAAAGACATTTATCCAACAAAACATGACTGCATGCATTGTATCGTGTTCAAGTTATCCTTTCACAAATGGATTTTCCCCAACTTTACGAAATCTTATTTCTCAACAATAATACTTCGCAAATGTCTCCTTCAGGTAAAACCACCAATAGAAGAGAATATGACCAAAAACATGCAGCTGTGGTAGGTTATACAAAGGTGAAACATGCTGCCCACTCAAAATAAGGGTAGAGGAACATTGCAAAGCTGTGACATGAGGAGATATTGATAAATCGGGTATAGCTGATCATGTATGGAAAAATGGAGACCCCCCCCCCCCACCGTGGGATGAAGTTAAAATAATAGACAGAGAACACCACTGGAAAATACAAAAACTAAAAGAAGCAGCAACATATGCTAGGACACAACCTCCTGAGCAGACCGAGTGCAGATATGAAGAACATATGGGAACCGGTATTAAGGAAGGGTAGGAAAATATTAGATTTATAAGCCCTAAAAATTCACTCCATAATTGCCCACAGGCATATGGCGTAGTGGTTAAGAGTACTAACCCCAAGATTCCGAGTTCGATTCCAGGCAGTGACCTTGAATAATACTAAAAATAATAATGATAACATCGAAAAATACCTTAGGAATGAGAACCCAAGTTGGAAAGTTCCCCAAGACACCTGATGAAAGCTGGAGGGTATATCAGCCGAAACGCTGTGTTAACAACAAACAAGATGAGAACAAATATCCGTCAAATGTAAATAATGTACATAATTCCTCACCTCTTAAATATAGAACTGAATAATACTTCTGTGAGAAGAATCTCGGAAGACAAAGCCTCCACTTTTGCTGTCCACTTTGCTACCAACTCTACATTGTACACTCTGAGCAAATCTCCAATTCCTTTCCCTTTCAGGTTCACCACTTTGCATACACACATCCCAAGTACAAAAGTACTTTCAGTTGCTTCAAACCAACAAGGCTACCACTCCTGAAAATATCCCTTGTTACCCCGAAACACCACAACCCAGAACTAGCCAAACAATTCAATCTTTTCCTCTCTGCAGATATCAATCTTGATCTTCAGGAACACTACAGTATGTCCCATTCCCAAGAAAGAAAACCTCTCTCATCCTACTAGCTACTTTACTTATTTCTAATGTATCTCAGGTATTGAAGACAACCATTACTCTCTCTCTCTTTAATAACCATTTGTCAGTTACACCAGATCCACTAACCTACTCCACTCCATCACCCATAAGTGGGCTCTTAATTTTGAGAAATTTGGTAAAAGCTATACTGTTGACCTCATCAGAAAAGCTTTTGACTGTGTCTGGATTGCAAGTCCCCAATCAAAATTGCCTGCCTGTGGGGCTCCACCCATCACTTGTATCAGTAGCTTCCAATCAGACCACACTATTGTAACATGTTTTGACAGACCTCTTTATGTCTCTCATTCTACCAATTCCAGCAGACCCTAAGCTTTTTGATCCCCACTCTGTTTCTTTTATATATCAATGACTTGCTGCCATAGCAATGTCCAACTACATCCACTTTTACACATATAACATACCCATGATTTCTCCTTAACATTCTCCAACCATGCAACAGCCACTTGCAACCCATACTGACTCCATGATTAAAGACCTCAAAAACATCTCCAAGGGGTGTTAAACTAATCTTGTCTCTTTCAATAAGAAAATGCAATTACTTCTCATATCACCACATCCTCCTTAATCAGGAGTAGATCCCAATTAGAGCTCTTACAATAACACCAATTGTTAAGTCTATCATGAAGGTTTTCTTTTGGCAAAAGCACATCCTTAACCATTTAGCAGTTATATTTCTGTCAAATGTAATGCTTATTTATTCACATTATTTTGAATCAATCATGCATTATCTTGTAGCTTTGACATTTTAATGATCCATTGCTTATTTTTAGAATGACATTGTAAGATAGGTATGAAAGGCCAGATCTGGCCACTTTGAACCTAAGACAGAATATTTGGGCTGGATATGACTCATTTAAATGCTAAAGGGTTAACATGGACTGCATCTCAATGATCAGCCCTTCACCTCAATATGAGCAGATACATCTCCTGACTTTTATCAATACTCTACAAAGCTCAGACATCCTAGACCAAATACAGAAAAAGAAAACACCCAATTGATTAGCTTAACAAACACTCTCCAGCCTCTCGTCTATGTATGCATTGTTTCCTCTCTCTGCCCTTCATCCTCTAACTATAATGGTCTTGTTTTTCATAGCTAGCTGGGCTCATAGTACTTCCACTCGTGCATTCTTGTCCCACTAGCCACCTCTCCTCTTATCACCCAAATTGTGTCCAACATCATACTAATCAGTTTGCACTTCCTTTCTAGAATGGTGGCCCTCTAAAATTCCCTCACTGTTTATGTCTTTCAAGTAATGACTTGCAATTTTACTGTCTAAGAGCATCTACAAAAGCCAGGGGTATAGTGCCCCCTTTTTCAAAACCCAGCAAATAGGAAAAAAAAAAAAATTGGGTTTTTTCTCTTAAATGAAATGGAAGTCTTGTAAATATTTTCTCACCATGGTAACTAAATATATCCAAATTCATTAACATCACTAAATAATCTGGGAGGAAACAGACCACCACTAGATTCTTCAAAGTATCTGACTAAAAATTGCGCAGGAGTGGCTGTGTGGTAAGTAGCTTGCTTACCAACCACATGGTTCCAGGTTCAGTCCCACTGCGTGGCACCTTGAGCAAGTGTCTTCTACTATAGCCTCGGGCCGACCAAAGCCTTGAGTGGATTTGGTAGACGGAAACTGAAAGAAGTTCGTTGTATATATGTATATATATATATATATGTATGTGTGTGTGTTTGTCCCCCCTCCATCGCTTGACAACCAATGCTGGTGTGTTTAAGTCCCTGTAACTTAGCCGTTCGGCAAAAAGAGACCGATAGAATAAGTACTAGGCTTACAAAGAATAAGTCCTGGGGTCGATTTTCTCGACTAAAGGCGGTGCTCCAGCATGGGCGGTCAAATGACTGAAACAAGTAAAAGAGTAAACACTAATTCTTTCACAGTAACATTTACAAAGTATTTAATCTACTCCTCTATCATGTGCTAGCTATAATAGCTGTCTGTATCTTTGGATTCACATGTGCTACATTCATAGAAATAACATTTTAATTTACTCAATGCCTTTGCTAACTGCAGCTGATTCTTTTGAGGTAAAAAAAAAAAAAAGGCTTGTTATCTGCCAAAATATGTAAAAAGAAAAATAAGGATAGAGAAAGATGTACTGTCGCTCATTTAAATATATTAACATCATTCACTATGTACACAACTAAAATTAGAATCTATCTCTCCTTCCTGACAGAATCAGTAAATTTTAAAAGATTCTTTCAAGCTTCTTAACTGAAAAGTAGATATCAGCAGGAAAAGTAGGATTTATGAAATCAGATAATTCATGATATGCCATTTTATAAGTATCAAAAATAACTAAAACTTTATGGTAGTAGGAACAGAGAACCATCTCTCTCTCTCTCTCTCAAAGTGATCATTCCACTTATGTTAAGTTGGTTATCTTATGGTTTAGAACTTGCAGCATGTCCTTGCATTTGGCAGCCAAAATACTAGGGGAAAAAGAGACTGACGTGTGGGGGTGCTTTGTTTTATGTATATATATATATCATCATCATCATGATATATATATATATATTTAGTGTTCAAATGCAAAAGTTGCTTAGAAAATTATTTTAATTTAATATTTTCATTATTAACAATAATCTAATGAAGTAAGTACTGTAAAAGCACAGCTATTGATGCGTGTACTAATGAATCCTTTATAACATCTCCCAGATACACACAAGCTTTTATGTTATCCTATTGTGACTCAATTATGAGACTATGGTTAGATCTAAGAACATAGATCGATTAACAACAACAAAAAAACATGACAAATAGATTGCATACTACGAATTGAAACCATGATTACACCATCTTCCTCATACAACACTGACCAGGTCCATACTACCATTTGAGCATATCAGTGTCAACTTCAAAGATTTTCTTTTTACCATTATCTAACACTTACTACTTCTAATGGTTATAGATGGATACTCAAGGTTTGGCTTTGTATGCTCAGATATAACTCCAACACTAATTTGTCATCATCAAATATAGCCTTTAGATTTGTGTTCCAGTTTCAAGCTACTCAGATTGAGGATCTCAGTTTATGTCTTGTGTTGTCAGTATGTATTTTAAACAACAATACTATTTATTATACAAAGTCCATGCTGGAGAAAGTCAAGTAGAATTACTAAATGGACCCCTCTAGAGAGCAATAACACTTTCTTTGTTCAGGAAAGCTGTCAAAAACATTGTGTCAATGCTACTCCCTCTGCTAAAGAGGATTGGCTTGCAAGAACCTAGTGCCAGTGCCATGTAAAAAGCACCTAGCACACTCTGTAAAGTGACTGACATTAGGAAGGGCATTCAGCTGAGGAAACCAAGCCAAATCAGATTAGAACCCGATGCAGCAATCCTGCTTGCCAGCTCTGGTTAAACAGTCCAACCCATGCCAGCATGGAAAATGGACTTTAAAGGATAATGATGATGATGATGATGTTTTAGGTCAGTCATGAGCAACCTGTAGTTCTGGAGACTTTCTGAATGACACATCTAACAAAAAATTACCTTCAATTTTTTTTTTTTTTTTTTTTAGCGTGGCCCACCTGACAATGTACTATGTCTCTAGTGGCTTGCTTCTGAAAAAAAAGATTACCCATGTTAGTTTTAAGGGAACTCTTCCATACGTCTGGATTCCTTGGTTGCACTGTGATTGAACAGACACTGCATGAAAGACTAACTTTCAGCATCACTTAACAGGACAGTCTTTACATGAAGAAGTTTTACAGAGATGTTTTAATTCCAACAATAAATAAGAGTCAAATGTCACTTAAGTTAAACTGATATACACATCGCTATGCTTGTATTAAATATGCTGATGACCAAACAACAAATTATTTCTCGCAAAGAGAGTGGGCACTATCATGCTATTAGCTGTCAGAAGTGAAAGTGCTCACTGCTAGTGAAGTATCTGTCTGTCTGCCTGTCTGTCTGCCTGCCTGTTGCTGGCCTGTCGATTCTTTGGCTACTGACAGCTAATATCATGACTGGCCGGAGCGAGCTATATGTCTGTCTGTCTCTCTCTCTATCTATCTATCTATTACTCGAAAGTTCGCGCGTCCGCGCTAGCTAGTCGTGAGTAGAAAACACAAATTTAATATAAAAACATATTTCCTGAAATTGCAAATTATTTAAAATATAAAAATATAATTTTCAACAGAGAGAATTTATCAAAATAGAAAACAAATGAAGTTTGAAGTTTAAAAATAATAGGATCGACCACTCACGACTAGCTAGCGCGGACGCGCGAACTTTCGAGTAATAGATAGATAGATAGATAGAGAGAGAGACAGACAGACAGACATATAGCTCGCTCCGGCCAGTCATGGTATTAGCTGTCAGTAGCCAAAGAATCGACTCAAACCAGCAACAGGCATGCAGGCAGGCAGGCAGACAGACAGATACTTCACTAGCAGTGAGCACTTTCACTTCTGACAGCTAATAGCATGATAGGGCAAGAGAGTGCCACTGTTGATTAATTACCATGTCAACTTTTAGAGAATCTGACCCCAAAAAGCTCTGGATGTTTTTTTGTTTTTTGTTTTTTTTTCAAATAACTGCTGCTGAGACATTTTGTGAAGTTGGACCCATTATGCATGTCAACAAGAACAGTTCGGTTTTGATCCAGTGACTGAAGAAGTCATGATTCCACCGTCTAATTTCCACGTTAGGAAGCAACAAAAAGACTAAATCTTTGAAGTGCAATGTTTATCGTTACTTCAGGTTCAGACGCATTGTGGTACACTAGCTGGAAGCTAACAACGAACCTTTTACACTAGAAACGGGCACGTTTACATTTGTACTTCAAATGTTCGAGTTGAATATTTTAGCCAAATAAAATTATTTGATTACAAGCAACAGTTTCTAGTTATAAGTGGCTATTTCATTTCACAGTAACTGAGATATCGGCTTTCTCAAAGTTTGAAATTTTATATTATTATTGTTAACCCCAAGCAGCGAGCTTGGCAGAATTGTTAGAGCTTCGGACAGAAATATCTTTCCATATTTTTTTCAGTTCATATCTCACCGGGTCAATAAAATACAGTAACATCTACATACTGGAGGCGATGATATCGACTTATCTCTTCCCCTCAAAAAAACAACTAACTTTATGCCTAAATCAGAAATCATTTTTGTTAGCTAAATAGAATTAAACTGCAAAACTTCTAACAATTAAAATTAAATATTAACCAAACTCCATAAAACCTGTCTAACACTACCTCAAACTTATCACATTAATAGTTCATAGCTTGTGAATACCGTACATACAGCACACGTTTTTGTTTTATCGATCGTCTGGGAAAGTTGCCCATCCATATTACACTAGCATCCGAAAATAGAATTAATCGACATGCGTTATACAGATCGCGAAAGAAATTTTTTATTAATATAGCCACACATACTCAAATTTCCGGCTTCAGCTGGATGTCAAATTACAGTGCAAGTTGGTTGCTACACCGGTATTAGTTTCAACGTAATTTTCAGCATCAACATTGCATTAGGTTTGTTAATCGATTGCAGTCATTCATTAGAGTAAAATTTTGTGTCCAGACGCGCATTAAGAAAATTATTTTTAGATCTCTATGTCATTTTGACCATAGAACAGATAAAAACAAATCGTAGCAACCTCTTAACAACGTATAAAAAGTCGCCAACAATTTTTGGTAACACAAAGTATATTATACGTAATAGGATACTAAGAATGAATATCGTCAATTGTTGCACGGACAATAGTTTCAGAAATAAAAATAATACAAGATCGTCAACACAAATGGTATATTTCATCATCAAAAGGGTAATTCAGCGATAGGGCAAAATAAGCATCGTGACATTTGAAGTAAAAAACAATTTGTTGTGAAACAGTGTAATTTGCAGGTTCGAATTAGTTTCTATACCGTGCTGAATCCCTTGATTAATTTCACTGTCAATAAAGGATCTATAAGAAGTTTTTATGTAATACTGCACATTTTTAATGAAATGAATTAACTAAGCCGCTAATCATCGAACAAATTATTTTAGATAGAAGCAACAGCTACAGCCGGCTGAGAACGTCACATCAAAACATCGTTTTAACACAGAACACATTGGCAAAATAACGAGCAAAATCACTGAAACGAAATTTGTGATCAAGTAGATACACTCTAAACTACTTTATTAAATACAACGGATAAACACTTTTTGTCAAATACTGTAAACAACAATAAGTAGACTGAAAAGTAGATTAACTACATAGGGAAAACAAAACATTGAATTATAAATAAAAATAAAGTAACTAAAAGTTAATAATACCTCGAAGATGTATCATATAATCAGTAAGAGGAGTGTCCTCCTCTATTTCTGTACATTTATATCACTGCAGCATATGTTTCATTGAAAATAACCATTCGTTGTATATTTCCAAACTCTCACATTCCCTTCCCGCCATTCAGTTACTGTTGATATGTGACGTGATACATACGGTGACATAGTTTTTTCTATTCCTAATGAATGTTTAAATCGTTTCATAATTGGGAATAAATATTATTTACTGTATAGACAAATATTTTATGAAACTTTAACTATTTTTATTGAATAACAACATTTTTTGGTATTATTTTATTCTATAAGTAAATTACAAAGAAGTATTTTTCTTTAGAAATTCTTACTAATATTAGATAAATTTAAGTGTGCTCCTAATTTAAAAATCACCGCTCACCGTTTCGTTACTATAAACAAGATAAATCTCTTATCAAAGATGATAATTACAAATAGCAACTTTACTTTTAAAATGTTTTACTTAACTCATTTACTGATATGAATGTAAGTAGAACTCTGATGAAAATTCAGTTTCCAATTCTTCTAATTAATTTTCACAGTGTAAATAACTAATATTTTCGAAGAAAAAGTTTTCAAACTTGGTTTTTATTTAAATGTCAACAATTATTATCGTAGAATTTTTAAACAATTATGAAAAGCAGCTTTATTTTTAAAATATTTAACTTAATCCTGTTATTGATATGAAAGTTTGTTAAATGCTGATGAATATTCCGTTTTCTGTTCTTCTAATTAAAAATCACTGAATAAATAATACTTTGGAAAGGAAACAAATTAACGGCGATCTTTCGTTATGCCAAATTGGCGATTGACATCTCTTCTCAGTCTGATCATTGTTTTATAAGTTGTTATATAAGAATTTTACTAGGACTCTAGTTATTGTACGCATACTTCTGTTTTTCTGTAATTTTTCGTGTACAATCTCTTATTTTTAATTCAGTTAATTCTTTCTAAATTATTTTATTGTTCTCATACCTTATACAGTGGAAACCACCTATTGTAATCACTTTGGGGGACGGAGCATTTTAGATAAGAATAACCTGCTGATAACATAAAGCAGAGACTATAACGATATCTTAAGTTTGTTTTGGAATGGACCCGTTAATTTTGATAACAATAATCGTTTGATACTATTTTCCCTGATCGTAATAATTGGCGTCCATTGTGTAAGAATCCACTATAAATTCCTCCAAAGTCAGCAACTGTTGCACGCATTACTTAAGCTTAGTAAAACATTTTCGAATGGGTTGTTGTTTGGCCCCAAGCTGGCCTCTAAAATGAGTGTGTAGGAAAATGTGTTTTGCACTTGCTGGGTGCTTCACAATTCCATACATAGTTCATGGAAGGAAAAGGGTTAAATGTGTATAAGTGCCAGAAGGAAAAGAGAGGCACAACCGGTAGAATGTTTAAGAGAAGATTTTATTTATATGTTAACATGTGTGTCTGTGCGTGCGACATATAAACATAATAGACATGTATACAAAGTGTACGTGCAAAAACGATGTATGCATGTGCAATAAGTACAGAGCATAGAAAGAGTCTATAATGACATTATAAGAATGTCCAGACACTAGGATGATAAATACCAGTTCGTAGTCAAGGTACACAGTAGTTGAGGTGCTGTATCAAGAAGTTGAGGCAGCAATGCAGAGCCGGGGAGAGGCACATGTCATACAAGAAGCTATGGCTACAATGCTGCTGCCGGTTCTCGCAGCTTGTATTTGCTGTTAAACATGGTGAAGTAATTCACAAACAGTGTGGAGAACCTGTGCGAGCGTTACTGGTTGGTGTGTACATAGAGAGATGATGTTGACGCTAAGAAGATGGAGGTCCTGAATGCTACTGGACAAAGTGTTGATGAGTCTCCATGTAGCTGCTGTTGTGTCGTCGCTGGAACTGGCTGTATGGTCGGTGGCTAGACCTCAGAAGGTCTGGAGCTGACAAGACATATGGGGCGGTGAGAAGCTAGCTTTTATAACATTCTGTCAGTTCACCAGAAGTTTAGAAAATACTGTCTCACATGACCTTATCTGAAGGCTGCGATTGGTTGGGTTGCATCTTGGCATGCAATAGAACAAGTGACAAACTGCGCCAATACCAACCAATCAGAGTAGTGGACACAACAGGGTCCAAAGGTACAGCCGAAGGCTAGCTGTTATCTACTTTGTCCGTATTTATGTATATATAACAGAGAGAGAAAAGTTTCCCTTAAGTCATACACTACAAGTGTTTCTCTCCGCTTCCAATGTGTCCTTCTTTAAAACTCTTCGAGACTCCAGGCTGTGATTTGAGGGAGATGTGCATTCATTAACCATCTGCATCCAGCTGAGTCTACTTTCATAATTAAATTTCTTTGTTTCAATCGTAATTTGATTTCACAAAAGGAACGCCAGCGATTCTGGTACAAAATGTTTCCATTTCCAATAAAAAATCTCAAGATTGGTAGATCAAGCACCCAGTCCATTCTGTAAAGTGGTTGGTGTTAGGAAGGGCATCCAGCTATAAAAACCATGCCAAAACACTGTGGAGCTTGGTGCAGTCCTCTGGCTTGATGATGATGATGATGATGATGACACAGCAATTGTATTACACTGGTGTGTGTGTGTGTGCATATGTGCCAAACACTAGAACTGAAATGAGCTCTTCCAGATGAGTTGACTCTAAAAGTAAAATTGCTTTATGTAACATCCAGATCAGAGAAATCTAGTGAGGGCCCACATTGGCAACATTTAATCTATGAGGAAGTGTGGCAGTTAAAATAAATATTGTTACCATAGAAAGAGTGCTACATTTTGAGCTGAGATCTTTGATTGAAGAACTCTCTTTTCTTCAATAAAGGGCTTGTAGTCAGAAGCATTATTCTTTATCACTACATTTATTTAACTACTGCTATCTCTCTTGCATTAATTGCTGATGAGGAAAGTCATTGATTTGCTTCAGCTCTGGATTTTGTCTAAAACAATTGTTCTTTACTTGAAAGAAGCCTTTACACGGCTGCTCAACATGCTAGAAATAGTAGCCAAATCTCCCTTAAATCACACCCTACAATACCAGCTTAAAAAAAGGTAGGACACTTTGGATAATGTTCCTTATTGCTTCAAAGAAACTCAATTGCTCAATTAAGACTAAACAACCACACCAGAAAAATCATATCACAACTTTACATAATCTCTATATAAAAAAAAATCAATTTCAATTTTTATATAAACTTTTCAATGATTTTCATTGTAGGTGCCAGTCTCCATCATAGTATCATGTTGACCTCCAGATATAAAGCTATCTTATTCCTGCAGACCCTTCTAATTGCCATCGACTTCTTTATGAATGTTGCCACAGAACTCCTGAGATTAGAAAATGTTGTTTTACTGATTCTATACATGTAAGTTATATTGTCACTATCTTTAGCATGGCTAAACGGTGAGAAGTGTCTGTGTTCCAACATTAAAACCACTATTATTTGATTTGAATACAGCCTATACAGGCTTATAGCCTGCAGCAGATCCCCATAAAAGTGTTGCCAAGGGAAAACCACCCCCACTGTCTCCCTCTAGTTATGTTAGTGCCTGTCAAAAGCTTTCTCCATGTCAGCAAAAGCCAAATACAGAAGTTTATTTTTGGCCAAATACTTCTGCAGTTAACACACCAGGAAGATAATATTGGTGGTGCTTTTACCTGGTACAAATCCAAACTGCATCTCATCAAGGCTAACTCTCTTCCTAATTAAGCTATGACCTTTTCTGTAACTTTCATCACCTGGTCCAGCAATTTGATGCCACTGTAATTATTTCTGTCTGAGGCATCACCTTTACCTTTGTAGCAATTGACTATAATGCTGCTACACCCATTTACTAAATTTAACTTGCTGATGTTGGTCATCTTTGGGTCTCTGTAGATGATACTAGCCCAAGGTGACATCCAATGAGACTGAACCTGCTGTCATATATTGCAAAGTAAATTTTGTTTCTTTTAATTGATTTTTTTTTTCCTTTTATCATTTTCATCATCATTGTTATTTTCCCAAGATGGCATTGGTTGAATAAATCTGTACTGCAACCTTCCATGTTTTCTTCTCTGAACTGGAGTGCAATTTTCTGAAGTCTGACCTAACTATTCTCTAAGACATCTCTTACTACTTGGTGCTGACACTGGTACTTCATACCACCAACTCACAACTATCTGACTAAACTACCTTAACTCTCTGTCCTTTCAATTGATGCCACAAGGAAAATATTCTCCCTATTTTGCTTACAAGTTTCCCTTATTGATTGAGGTATTTGTATCAGAATTTGCATGAGGCAAATCCTTTCTTTATTCCACTCATGACTGTCCCTTCTGTTGATTTCACAATGCAAATCCTCTTTATAACCGACTCACAACTATCCCTTCTCTTGGTTCCATGAGGTAAGTCTTCTCCATATCCTGCTCACAGCCTTTATGCAGCAACACATACAGTGACTCTTGCATACTTATCAATACTGACAGTTGTGTCCATTTTATTTCCAATACACTTCTTCCCAATTATCTTCATGTGGACACTGTCCTATCACAAATACCCCAATAGATTTGCAGTTGTTATGAAATTAAAGTAAATGTTGTTATACAAAATCAAAAATTTAATTCCATAGTGTAACTTCTACCTGTCTCACACTCACTATTTTAAGTAAGTAAAAACTATTTCCTTGTCTGCTTTCAGAATCCAATCAATTGCCATCATGTCCTCGTTGATCATTGTGTTCCTGATGTTCTTCAATACATTCATCTTTCAAGCTGGCTTAGTTAGATTAATGGTGAACAAATTCAAAATAACCATTATTGTTACATGTCTGTACTTTGTTCTTTGTACAGCTCTAAATTGCTGGATTATGGTAAGTGTCTTTACTCCTAATAGTTTCATTTTTTTTCAGTCCTTCCTCGACAAAATAAAATAACATTTTAAAGTAAGAACATGAAAATCTTGATTAAGCTTTGAAAGCACTCAATATTGTTAAGCTTTCTGAAAATGAATGATTTATAATTGTGGTTAAGTTAAAAACATTTTAAATGAAAATTTTTTATAACATCTGGTAGTCTTGTTTAGAAATTGACAATGATTTGAAGGGAATGTAATAAAATAAACTTTATTATTTCATATTGTTATTTATTCTAAGTCAAAAGGGCAGAGCCAATATAATTAGCTTGAATGTCTGCAGGGAGGAAATAAATCAGTCAGCTGTTCTGGGAAGAAAGATTTGGGAAATTTGTAGCAGAGTTTGCTTGTTTGTTTGTTTTTTGTTGTTGTTTTTTTCGTATAAATATAGTTAGAGGAAAAGGGTCATAACCTCTGCATACCTTTCCAAATTTGTTGGTCAGTGTTTTTTAGAGAAGTGTGAATAGGGAATGAATTCCAACAAAGAGTTGCAGTCCTGAGGAAGAAGGACTATGTGAAATGTTTCATGTCTGTGAAATGGGTCTGTCAGACAGTGTAACAAAGTTAGAATGGAAAGACAGACTAGTGGTGAGAAGGTCATGCAGCTAAAACTAGCTGGTTCATAAAAGTAGATACTTTTGTAGTAGCAATACAAGAGGCAAAAGAGAAAAAAACAAACACTATGTTAGTGGTTGAAGCATTTTGGTGATTAAATCTTTACCAATTAGTTGACTGGTCTTCTTTTTTCGATGTGATGTAGGACATTTGTGTGTATGTTAAATAACATTGTCCCAGATATGTGAACGGTACTTTAATGCAGGTTTTAATTGAGCTTTGAGGAGGATCAAAAACTCATCTGGACTGAAATATATGTTTTGGCTCTGAAGAAATATCTTAATCTTTGACATGTCACAGTGAGGGACCATCAGAGATTGTGAATCCTAACATGTGTAGTGTATTTGTAAGTTCTAGTTGTTTGGTCTTAAGCAGAAAGGATTTGGTACAAGAGTGTTTCTGCAATATGTATATTGTGCTTTTATTCTACTGAAAGAGATTATTTTTGTCTTGTTGCCATTCAGAGATGCTATTTAGAACATTGTTTATGGAAGTGTTGTGTTTAGCACAAGGTTATATTTAGAAAATTAAAGAAGAATAAAGGTTGGTATAATCTGCATAGGAATGTGTTAGAAGTGATGGCTAATAGGTTGGTGTTCAGAATAGGAAGATCAGTAACATAGCTCACAAGATCCTTTGTTAAACACAGTCAGCAATATTGTCTTTATCTCTACCAATGTTCTGAAGACCAGGAAGTGATATAGAACAGGTTTCCAGTTGATCTGGATCTGTGGAAGCCATACTGCACTCACTGAGTGGGGAGAGAAATTCAAAGTGATGAAGGTTATTGTTAACAACTATTTCTATCACCTTTGACATATCAGAATATATGAGGAATAAGCTAGAATTTAGCAGAGTCAGAAATGTTGTCTTTTGGTGGACAAGGCCTACTGTGTAGATCAAGATGAATTACTATAGAGAGAGATTGAAACGTTTAATGAGAGTATGAGCTAGCTCAAGCACACTCTGTTCTGAGAGTAAGAGAAGGGAAACAAAATAAAAAACCAGTCATCTATCTTAATGAGTTGGAAGTATCAGAAGAGTTTTAATACATGGTAACATTGTGGATGGAGGTAAAATTCAGATAGAGAAGAAGGGGAATTTGGGAGAAGTTTTGTAAAGAGTATACAGTATTGAGTTAAGTGTGATGCATGTAGCAAATGTAGAAGTTTTTTTCAATAGAAGTGTTGCTAATAGAATCATCTTCGTTGAGTGGTTGTAGATAGGATTTAAGTTGACAGAGACCATTGCCAAGAAGCCAGATGGCTGCAGACTGGGAAATCCTCCCAGTTGGTAGTAGTAGGTGACTTCCTATAGATGTTATAAACATTTTTTTCTCTTATATTGATGCTGCACAGCTATGAGTAAACCATTTTTGGAGTTGGAGATTGTGGGCTTTGGTTTCTTGAGGGGTGCCTAAAGAGATGGTTTTGGTCATTTGCTTATTTGTCTCAAATGGGTTAATGGTCAAACACATTTGCCAGCAGAATTAGTTACTGTAGAACTGGCAGCACACCAACTCATTAACTGTCTTGATGTACCAGTAGATTCAGTTCAGGAGGGTGTTGTATTGTTTAACTTCAAATCAACTCTGATTGAGTAGACCTATGTATTATAAGCATTATTATAGGCATTATAAGTGTATTTCTTTGACAATCTCATTTTATTGAAGCACTATGACTAGTTTGCTGCTTTTCAATAAGATTAAAGTTGTCATGTCTCCATGAGATAAATTTTTTTAGATCTTTATCATATAACTGATAGCTTGAGTAAATTTTGTTTCAGCTGAAGAATTTATTTATAAATATTCTGAAAGCCCACTTAACCTAAAAGAATATTGTTTGGTCTTCTCCTTGACAAATTTATTTAATTTTCATTTCTGTCTCAACAGAATCTACGCTGGAAGAATGTTAACGAATATGTCTGGAATACCAGTGGTATTCAAGTAATATATGTAATCCAGAGGTGCAGTAAGTAAAATTTATTCTACTTTCTCTCCATTGTATATATTAACATCCACTTTACTATTTCACTAATTCTATTTTGGAGTTTCAGTTTTTAGTAAGTTAAGTTTTTGCCATACTTTATGATAGAATATTTATTTCAAGATGGGTATGGATATGACTGTGTATTAATTTCACTTCCCAGCCACCTCATTCTGGGTTTGATCTCACTATGTGGGGCACCAACAACATTTGTCTTCTACTATAACCTCACCTTCAATGCTTTGTGAGTGGAATTTTGTAGAAGCTATGCTTAAGTCTATTATGTAAATGTGTGTTTTTCAGCAAGTATGTCTGAAAAATCTGTGCAACAAACCTTTTGTACCATTTATTCCATACACGTTAGATCTCTTTATACTTAGTAATACTTAGCCATTCAATAGAGATTGATACACTAGAGCAATTATTAACAAATACTAGAGCAATGGTTCTCAACTGGCTTTTGGGGGTCCATATAAGATTTTGTTGTTGTTAAAAATTTATTGCTTATAAAGATGTGGGATGAAGTGGTGAGAAAGGATCCACAAATGTTGGGACTCACAGAGGGGATGACAGGGGACCAAGACTCCTGGTGGTTTGCTGTGTTCTTTAAAAACACGCCAAGCTAAGTAAAGAGTGGCTGCTCTTGCATCCAGGCTCGTCCTTTGCAACCCTCTCCAACTGAGCATCCCTAATCTTGTGGGCTCATAAGTGCTGGTGCCAAGTAAAAAGCACCCATACCAGTGCTGCATAAAAGCACCTAGTACACTCTGTAGAGTGTTAGCGTTAGGAGGGGCACCAAATGTAGAAACCATACCAAAACAAACATAGAGCCTGAACAGCCTTTCAGCTGGTCAGCTTCTGTTAAACCATCCAACCCATGCCAGCATGGAAAACGGACATTAAATGATGATGATGATGACAATTCCTAATGATATTTAATTATAAAAATATGCAAATTTTTTAAACATCAAATGGCTAGTTGGGTGGGGAGGGATAGTGGAGTAAAATAGGAATCAAAGGGTAAAAATAGTTGAAAAACACTGTACTAAAGCATCATGTGGGGAACATAATCAACTAAAACTCATGAAGGCAGTGCCCAACATAGCCACATTCCAAATGAATGAATGAATAAAATAATTAACTAATTACGTTAAGTAATCATAAGTTTAAAGAGGAAATTGGTGAAACTGAAAGCTTATTTCACTTATGTTTATAATATCCATCTTTTTACTTGAAAATAATTTTTGCTATTAAAATGATTTTAAGAATATATGTTTAATATATATCTGTGAAAGTCTTTCATTTAAGTAACAGAATTTGTTTTTTTTTTTTTGTTTTTTTTCATAGGTGCAATATTTTACTATTACTTTTATAAACGAACTGCTCTGAAACTTGGTGATCCAATATTTTATCAAGAATCTCAATGGCTCAGGGATGAATTTCTGAAACATAAATAAACATTCTATTTGTGATGTTGGCTCAGTCAGAGGAAATGTTTAGAATTTTATATGAAACATATTGGTAATTTTTTCTTTCATTTATGTGGGGGAAAAAAAAAAAAAATTAAAGCTCTTAAAATGTTTTTCTATTTTTTTATTTATTTATTCAACAAAATAAATTACAATTAATTCCTGAAATTAGAAATCAACCCCCATTTAAATATGGCTTTCAAAATCTTGTTGATAAACAGAACAAGGTTATCAAAAGCAAAGGAGAGTATTTTAACAGAGTATATTATCAGTTAGGCCTCTAGGATATTGTTTAGCCCACATTCAAATCAGGACCATCTTCCCTTTTTGTAAATCTAAAGCTTAGGCTAGTTTGTCCAATATCTCCTTCATTTTGTTAAGATTTGATGACAACTTAGTCACTAGTTCTAGCAAGTCAAATAACTACATAGAGGCTTCCTAATTAATTCTATGTTATTTGAGATCCTATTATTTCCAGAAATACAACTTCACTTTGACACTCATGTTCAGAATCTAAAATTAGGAAATTTAAGAGTTGGTCTGCAGAACTTTTAAATCAGAATTTAATTCCCATTAATATTTATTATTCTTTACCCAAGACATTTGGCACTCTGATCAAACCTGAAACTATTTAGTCAGAAAGTGAACTTCTTAACCACACAGTCATTTATGACATTTCATGAAATGTTTCTGTCCTTTAGTCAGATGAATTATCACAACTATAGTAGTTCTTATTATAGTTATGTTTGTTCTTTATATTTCTACAGTCAAATCCCAAACAGATTTGACTTTTGTCATTCTTCAAGAGATCAAAAACAAGGATCAGTAATATTACAGGACAATGGGATAAGTGAACATAAACAATGACTAAGTGTCAAACTTAGTGGTTTATCTGGTGGGTGGTATTTCAGTTCTTTAATCAGTCAAGCTTTATATACTCTGGTTGAAGATTAACAAATAAACAGCATCACAGATAGGGAATAGGAATGGTTACTGGCACAAACATAGCTTTGTGGTTGAGAAGTTAGCTTCCTAACCATGTAGTTTGCAAGTTCAGTCCCACTGCACAGCATCTTGGGCTAGTGTCTTCTACTACAGCCCTGGACTGACCCTAGACAGAAATTAAGAAGCTCATTGTGTGTGTATGCATTTTTTTTTTTTTTAACTTGTTTCAGTCATTTGATGCTACACAGTAAACCTGGAATCATATGGTTGAGAAACCAAATTCTTACCACACAGCCATGCCTGTAGCTATATATACATTTGTATGTGTTAGTATGTGTGTGTAAGTGGTCGTGTTTCCTTCTCTTCATGTTATCTGATAGTAAATGTAACTGAGCATCACCAGCATACAAACGGTGGTGTTCACTGCCAACTTTCAATGGAAACATGTCTGGCCATGGAAAATATTATCTTGTTTGGAAACAAATGAGGTTACTGGACAGGAAGAACATCAGGCTGTAGAAAGTCTGCCTCAACAAATTCTGTGTGACTCGTGCAGCCATGGAAAAGTGAATGTTAAAACAATGATGGGAATGACTGGTAGTAGAATGAGTAATAAGGAGAATATCTTTCACATGGACAACAAAATGAAAGCAATACCACAGTTGTTTTAGTAAAGAGTTCATTTCCAAATCCTAAGTGTATTACTAAATGCGAGTTACATGGTGACCCCACCACTGCTAGTGCCATATAAAAAGCATCCAGTCTACACTAAAGTGACTGGCGTTTGGAAGGGCATCCAGCCATAAAATAGACCTTACCAGTGGTGATTCTACATGAAAAGCACTCTGTCCACTCTGTAAGATGGTTGGTGTTAGGAATGGCATCCAGCCATAAAAACCATACCAAAACAGACAGTGAAGCCTAGTGCAGTTTTCTGCCTAGCCAACTCCTGTCAAACTATTCAACCCATGCCAGCATGGAAAGTGGATGTTAATTGATAATGATGATGGCAACCACCAGAAGAAGATCAGAACGACTGAAACATTGTGACTATAACAAAGAAGATGAAGGCACCCATCTAAATATATCAGTATACAATTATCTTACATATGTTTTCTGTACTATGGAAGTTATTGTTATATCCTTTTGAATGTAGGTTTTATATCATGAATGTGAAATGATCAGTGATTGTCAGGCATAGAATTTGTAGAAGCTTTGAGGGCTTTAGTTATGTGCTGTGAAAAGTATAGACATAGATGCGGCTGTGTGTTTAAGAAGTTCATTGTGTGACCATGCTGTTTTGAGTTTAGTCCTACTGCATGGTGTATTGGGCAAGTGTCTTTTACTGTTGCCTTAGGCTGGACGATTTTTGTGAATTAAATTAGTTGATAGAAACTGTGCAGAAGCCTATCATGTGTAAATGTGTGTATTAACTCAAAGACTGAAATTTATGGTATTATCTTTAATTCTGTAGTTACAATTGTTTTAATACAACATGGGAAATTCATTTCATGAGCATAAATACTGGTTTCAAATTTTGGCACAAGGTCAGCAATTTCGTGGGATGGAGTAAGTTAATTACATCAACTCCAGCACTTAACTGGTACTTATTTTATCAACCCCGAAAGGATGAAAGGCAACGTTGACTTCGGCAGAATTTGAACTCAGAATGTAAAGGCGGGCGAACTGCTGGTAAGCATTTTGCCCAACATGCTAACGATTCTGCCATATCGCCACCTTAAGAATAAATATTAATATGAATACAATAGATTCATGATATTATAATATATATATACATCCAGTGTTTTAAGTATTCATGTGTTTGTCTTAAGACTAAGTCTCAAAAATAATACACTCAACACTTAGGATATCACTATATTTATTCATCAAGAAGAGTAGAAAGGAAAATTTACAGAAATAGATAAATGTAGATAGATAGAGAGGCAGATAGTGAGAGGCAAGAATAAAACTAAGGTTATTAACATACATATTCATACTCATATTTACACCCACACTCACACATATTCACATACATTACTTCAAAATTTTATTTAATTTTAACATATTTCTTCAAATACATACACTTTTAGTGTATTGACAAGGAATAAATTTTGTTTTATATATATATATATATATATCATAGATATATATCTTTGGTAAAAAGCACTGGTGCCACATAAAAAGCACTGGTGCTAGTGCCACATAAAAAGCACTGGTGCTAGTGCCATGTAAAAAGCACTGGTTGTGGGGTCACATAAAAAGCACCTGGTACACTCTGTGGAGTGATTGGTGTTAGGAAGAGCATCCAGCTGTAGAAACCCAGCCAAAACAGACTATGAAACCTGGTGCAGCCCCTGGCCTTACCAGTTCCTGTCAAGCTGTCCAATCCATACCAGCATGGAAAATAGATGTTAAATGTTGATGATGATGATGATGATGATGAATTTGGTATATTCATTTAGTTTTCTTCCTATTTCATTTCTGCTAATATAAGGACAGACTTTAAATTATCACATATATACACACATAGGTATGTACATGCTATGTTTATTTACTATGTGTATGTGTCAGAGAGGAAAAGAGAGAGAATGAGCGAGTGCCTTATCTCTCATAACATAGTGGTGTGACAGAGACTAATAAGATAAGTTCTGGATTTAAATAAAAAAAATAAATACTGGAATAAATTAAAACCTTTCAATACCCCTGCATAGCTGCTGTCCAATGACTGAAATGAGTAAAAGAGAAGATATAATTTTTAATGTTGCTATTTATATTATTTGCTTGTCATTTGACTGCAGCCATGCTGGAGCATCACCTCAAAGAGTTTTTAGTCTTAGAAATCGATCCCAGGACTTATTCTTTATAAGCCTAGTACTCATTCTGTCAGTTTCTTTTGCTGAACCACTAAGTTACAGGGATGTAAACAGACAGCATTGGTTGTCAAGCAATGGTTGGGGGACAAACACAGACACAAAGACACACACACACACAAATACATACATACATACACACACACACACACATATATATATATATATATATATATATATATATATATATATCATCATTGTTTAAAGTCTGCTTTCCATGCTGGCATGGGTTGGACGGTTTGACTGAGGATTGGCAAGTCAAGAAGCTGCACCAAGCTCCAATCTGATCTGGCAAGGTTTCTACAGCTGGATGCCCTTCCTAATGCCAACCACTCTGAGAGTGTAGTGGGTGCCTTTTATGTGCCACCGGCATTGACCATACTCGAATGGTGCTTTTTAGGTGCCACTGGCACAGGAGCCAATCAGGCAGCACTGGCATCAACCACGTTCAAATGGTGCTTTTTATGTGCCACCTGCACTGGCATCAGACACACTCAACTGGTGCTTTTTATGTGCCACCAGCACAGGTACCAATCAGGTGGCACTGGCATCGGCCATGACTACGATTTCACTTGACTCAACAGGTCTTCTCAAGCACAGCATATTGCCTGACAATTGAAGGGTACTTTTAAACAGGCCAGTTATGCAACACTGGCATTGGCTACGATCTCACTTGGTCTGCCGGATCTTCTCAAGCACAGCATATCTCCAAAGGTCTTAGTCACTTGTCATTGCTTCTGTGAGGCCCAAGTTTTGAAGGTCGTGCTTCATCAACTTATCCCATGTCTTCCTGGGTCTCCCTCTTCCACAGGTTCCCTCCACTGTTAGGGTGTGACACTTCTTCACAAAGCTGTCCTCATCCATACGCAACACCTGACCATACCAGCACAGTTGTCTCCCTTGCACACCACATCTGATCCTTCTTATGTCCAATTTTTCTCTCAAAGCATTTACACTCTGTTGTGTATGCACACTGACATTACACATCCAGCAGAACATATTAGCTTCATTTCTTTCAAGCCTATGCATGTCCTCAGCAGTCACAGCCCATGTTTCACTGCCATGTAGTATGGCTGTTCGCACACATGCATCATACAGTCTACCTTTCACTCTGAGTGAGAGGTCTTTTGTTACCAGCAGAGGTAGGAGATCTCTGAACTTTGTTCAGGCTATTCTTATTCTAGCAGCTACACTCTCAGAGCATCCACCCCTGCTACTGACTTAGTTACCTAGGTAATGGAAGCTATCAACTACCTGTAGTTTTTCCACCTGGAATATGATGCAATCTGTTTTCTGTACATCTTTGGTGTTTATTGCCCCTGTCCAACTGCCACACACAAAAACTATCTTCCCAGTTAACCTTCCTTTGATATTGCTGCACCTCTTATGTGTCCATAGCTTACACCGGGTACATCTTATGGAGTTTCTACCTACACCTTTTCTACAGATCAAGCAGGGCAATCTACCTGAAGGGATTTGTGATTTGTCTGCCTTCCTACTTACTAAGACTTCGGTTTTTGTTAGATTGATTCTAAAGCCCTTCAATTCTAGACCTTGCTTCTACACCTGAAACTTCTCTAGTTCTGATAGTTCTGGTATAGCTATTTGAGCAATGTCATCAGCATAGAGGAGCTGCCTGTCTTGAATTCTTCTGTTATTGCCTGGAGGACTATGATGAATAAGAGGCAGCTGAGGACGGATCTTTGGTGAACTCCTACCTGTGCCCAGAATTCTTCACTGTACTCATTGCTAATCCCCACCTTACTGATGGCTATATATATATATATATATATATATATATACGACAGGCTTCTTTCAGTTTCCATCTATCAAATCCACCCACAAGGCTTTGATCAGCCCAAGGCTATAGTAGAGGACACTTGCCCAAGGTGCCGCGCAGTGGGATTGAACTCAGAACCATGTGCCTATATATATATATAGTCAATTCACCAGAAGTCTTAGTTACCTGCCATCGCCTCCTATCATTCTATGTAACGATATGTTGTTTATTGTTATTCTGTATAAGAAAATACCATTTATCATTATTCTATATAAGAACATACTGTTTATCATTATTTTACATATATGTAAGAATAGACTATTTATTGTTACTGTTGGTTTCATTTATTTCAAGAAGTTTTTAAGATAAAATATCAAAGTTGCGAAGAAATTTCCAGAAATATCTAACAGGACAGTTGATCCTAGGTACATTGAACATCTCAATGTAAATTTGTAAATTAAAATCTATCAGGTCTGAAGTCTTACATTTCAGACATAAAAAGTTGTTGGAGGTTGAAAATATAAATATTAATATAGTGAGATTTTTATAAATAAAATATTCTCTTAAACATTTGTTGTTTACATTTCTACATGAAACCACACACACACACACACACACACACACACACACACACACACACACACACACACACACACACACAGAGTGTTTGAATGGTTAAGAAGTTCACTTTTCAACTACGACATCCTAAGTTCAATCCCTCCAATAGCATCTTTCGCAAATGTTATTGTCTAAGGACTCAGGTTAACACATAGCCTGTGAGTCAAACTGAGTCGATGGAAACTGTATAGAGGCGCCATTAGATAGATTGTATCTACAACCCCAAAGGAATCCTACTTGAAAATTTCCACATGTCTGTGGAAAGCTCAGCCATGAGCAAGAAATTCAGTTGATCAAACAACTGAACCCTTATTACTAAAACTGTCTATGAACCATCCATTATGTATAAAGGGTAAAAGAATAAAGACCCCCTTCAGTCATGAATGGCCATGGGATGCACCTAGGAAGTTGCCCTCCAAAGCACAAGTCCAGGCAAGGTTGTTTATGGAAGACCAGCTGTCACCCATGCATACTAGCCTCCCCTCCTCGTGCCACTGATGTTCTCCAAGGGAAAGACAAAGGCTAGTACAGCTTGGCATCAGTGACATCACAACTCATTTCTACAGCTGAGTGAACTGGAACAACATGAAATAAAGTGTCTTGCTCAAGAACACAACACACAGCTCAGTCTGGGAATCAAACTCACTACCTCATAATTGTGAGCCCAACACTCTAACCACTGAGTCATGCACCTTCACTCATTATATATACATATATATGTACACATGCACACACACATACACTCCCTCTCTCTCTCTCACACACACACATATATGAGAGGTGTGGAATGTTATTTAGTGTTGGTGGCATTATAAAATGTACCCAGTCAAAGTGGTTAATGGTAAAAAGGACATATAAAACAAATGTTGGTGCATTTCTCTATTGTTGTGTTTATCAGATGAAGAATTGTGAGATGATGTGTTAAAATAGACACGTCTAATGCAAACCAACATGCAAAAAGCAGATATAAAATGCTAATACATTTATATATACAGTAATGCCTTGATATATGAGTTTATTTGTTCCCAGAGACTGCTCATAACGTGAAAACTTGTAAATCAGAGCAATAACTTCCCATAGTAGCAATGAAATTTTATGTCGTCATTTTACTCTGTTGCTGTGTAGACATGTCAGAACCAGGATTGCCACATGTTGTGATGTTGCCACAAACACAAAATGGCTGTTTAACCTTTTTATATTTATTATAAAATAAAACTCATAAACCCAGGGTCTCCTAAAGCAGATCCTTGTAAAGTGAGGTATTACCGTACATGTAGTCATCTAAGCATTTATAACTCAGGAAATATATGCACTTGTATATTTGTCAATAGAGTGGGTATAATGTTCCCATACCTGTCAGCTCTGACGAGTATGTAGTATTACTTAACCATGCTGTTATCTAACAGCTAGCTTAATACCCAGTGCAAAATGGATTGGTAAAATTTGCTGTAATGGACATACAATATAGTAAATTTTAAATAATATATATATATATCTTGTAAAAATATGTGACAATTATTCAGTAGCCATGATAAAACTCTGAGTTTCGGATGCTGGGGTGGAAACCCACGCCACCATCTCTTCAGTTATCTGGCCATTGAAAATTGCTATGAAAATGACCGTTAAACAAAGAGAAATTACTGTGTGGTTGACCGTTATGAAGACAAAAGAGCTATCAGAATGACCGGATGGTGGCATATCTTGGACTACACTGTCCAATGTGTCCTTCCTTTTTTTTAAGGCTGTAGCTTATTAATTTGGTAGAATTTAGCTGTGTATTTCTAGCAGGTCAAGTGGTCATTATTGTTGCTCCTATGCTGGACAGACATGGGAAAAAACATTTAGAAGAAACAACTGACTCCAATTAATATTTTAAATGTAGTAAGAAGACTCAGTTGAAGTGTCATGTTCTGTTTCATGAGATAGGACAAAGAAAAAGTAAAAAATAAATAGAGAGCTGATAAAAAGAATATAAATTAATGTGTAAGATATATTTTCCTCATCAACAAAAATGTTACTTGTTATTTTTATTGAAAATGAAGCTGAGAGTTTATTTCATGACTTGTGTTTCATGTTACTGAAGTTTTACCTTTAGGTGAAACAAAGTGTGAAACTCAAGTCACAAAACAAACTCTAAGCTTCAGTTTCTTTAAAAAAAAGGAAACTACATTCACACACACACACACACACAGCTATCATTGTCTTATGAAAAGTGTTAAAATTCTCTTAATAGTTGATTGATGAGTATTCATTGTGAGATCAACTATCAGTTCTGTGTTTATCAGTTAACTTGACTTAAAATAGATTCATTGGCAAATGTTATTTTCCATTCAAATTGTTTCCTGTTTTGTTTTATGTAGTAGGCCATATTTTCATAAAATTTCGTTGCACAGCATCTCCAGATGATAAAAAAACATATTTGCAAGCACTTACAACATTTTTATAATATGAGAACAGCAGAAAAAAAAAAGTTGTGAAAGTTGCAGAAGCTAGTTATGAATATTTTAAGGCACATTTGTTAATGCTTTGGCATTAGACCAAACAGTGACAGAATGTAGACACATTTAATTAAGCATTGTAAAATGATTAAGTAAAAGTAACTGAATGAGATCTTTAGAAACAATAGAATAATCAGATTAGTTACTTTTAATGAAATCACTACAGAAAACAGGCACCAACTGTATTTCTGAAACAATACATAATATGGAAGTCTACAGGGAGAATAGATTTCATGTTACATAGTTGCATATTTGGATAAGATTTTTCAGGGATGCAATGATTCTGTAACATGGGAGATATTATAGTAAAGATTGTTTGTCAACATAACATGGCAGTCCTGGTTTAGGACTAATGTTGCTGCAATTTAGCTCCAGGGAACATCGTCTCCAGCTGGCTATATGACACGATCTGTGCCCTTATATTTTCAAACAAGGGAATCTTTACTACATGCTGAATATCTCACGTTGTTAGATTTGAAAATGGTAATTTTCTAATGGGAGATATTGTTTGTAATATGCTATCGTGTTTGCATTGATAACTTTTTTTTAGGGAAATCAAGAATCAGAGAATTTGCTTTGTGTCATATGAAATATGTTTATGAATATACTTCTCTTGGTAATTAATGAATTGTCTTTGTAAATGTCTGAATTAAAAATAATGACTAGTAATGATAATTTTCATGGTAGAACATTTCTCTCTGGCTTATCTTTTACCATATACCATTCTTTGTCGGAACTAATAAATCTTGAGATTTTCGTGACTGGAAAATGTCCAAAGTTTGAGGATACGGAAGTGTCAGGTTATCCACACCTAAAAATAAATATAAACAAATACATAAAATAAAAATATATATACATATATATATATATATATAATCATTTAACATCCACTTTTCCATGCTTGCATGGATTGGATGAGGTGTATTTAGGCAGATTTTCTGTGGCTGGATGCCCTGTCTGTCACCAACTCTCACCTCTTTCCAAACAAGGTAATATTTCCCTATGGCCAGACATGTTCTTGCAGAATATTGGAAATGAATGGTACTACATGTATGACAGCGGCAATCATTTACAATTATTATGCAATGTCAAGCCAAGGAGACACACACATTCATGTGTGTGTGTGTGTGCACATATATATATATATATATGTATATATATATATATATATATATATATATATATATATATATATATATATATATATATATACATACATATATATATGTATGTATAATAATATTAGGGATAAAATCCAAAATTACAGGTAAAAACTCAATTAAAATCAATTTATTAAAAATTAAGATTAAATTAAGTTTCACAGTATAAAATATATATAAATATATAGTTTCAGGGAAAAGAACCAAGGTTCATTAACTCATCGATGAAAATCCACTGTCGCATATAGAAAAATTAATAAGTAAAAGCACAATAAATAAGTATAATATAATACAAAGTAAATATCATAAGATAAAGATAATAAAACGGCTACATGTGTTTCATAACCAATTTTCAAATAGAAAGAAAATTTAAATTGATTAAAACTATCGAAAATCAATTCTATTCAAAAATATAGCTAATCTTCAGGTCAAAATACAACAATAATAATAATAAAAGAATGTATATATCAACCAACAATAAATAATAAATGAATGTATATAAAATACTTATTATATAAAGATAGAAAAATATTATTAAAAATATCAAAATAATAAACATTCCATAATCAACCCTACGTCCATTATAATATAAGCTAACAGGTATATTATATGCAAAAACCAACTGGTAATATAACATAATTATGAGATATAAATTGATTTCACTCAGCTAGTCTGTTAAGTTTGATGGATACAAATAAAAGAGAAAGTGTAAATATTTATGAGAGATACACAGTCTTATTTATGGGTTTTTTACTAGGACATGTGTTTTGATGTATAAAATTGGTAATATTACTGTAATTCATTGTGTTTTTGTTTTTAGACATCAGTTGGGCTTCTACTGCTGACACAGTACTTCAGATTCTAGCTTGAATTTCAGCCCCTCAAAAGCAGTATCCTTGTAATAGTTGACTTCATAAATTTGACCTAAAAACATTGTCTAAAAATTTGACTTTTACATGAGTATATATGGTATGTATATATTAGATATTAGATAATAAAACATATAGATGCTCCTGAATCAGTTGTTAAGTATCCCACCTGTGAAGGACTGATGCTAGATGGGTCGAAACAATTGTAGTGATAAATATATATATCCTCGTATTTTCCACTTTCCATCTCTCTCATTAATACAATGAGCGTCTTTCAGTTTCCAACTACTAAATCCACTCACAAGGCTTTGGTCAGCTCTGAGCCCAAGATGCCACACAGTGGGACTGCACTCCATGTGCTTATTACTTAATCCCTGGACCAATCAAAACCTTTGACAAATGGAAACAGAAAAAATGTCAACTTTGTGTGTGTATATGTATATGTGTGTGTGTGTGTGTATGTATGCTTGTGTCTCCATTGTCTTGACATTAAGTGATAGATGTAAATGAGTGTCAGTCATACAAGCAGAGTCATTCATTCTCAATATTCTGCAAAGACATGTCAGGGTATGGAGAAACATTATCTTTTTAATGAAACAGGAAGGGCATCTGACCATAGAAAATCTGCCTCAAATGAACTCCATCCAACCCATGTAAGCATGGAAAATGGATATTAAATGATGATGATGATGACAGCATTAAAGATATTAAACTGATTTAAAGTATTTTTCTCAATTAGATTTAATTTCATGAGCAATGAAAACAGAAAAAAAAAATACTTACTTCGATTAATGGTCAAAGTTGGAGTTTGTGTTTTATCGAATGCCTGAAATATAGAAAAAAAATTTCTTTCTAAAGCAAAACTTTGCACTTACTGACTATCACAAAAACAAACAAGGAAAAAAAAACCTTTTTTTGTCTTCTTAATAAAACATCGGTAGACTACCTAATCGTAGAGAGTATTTTAATTATGATATTTGCAGAAAATGTTATAAATAAATTAACTGCTAAAGATTTTTAATTTAAAATGATGTTAGACGTGATAAAGACCAATTTGCCACAGATGGAACTTGGACTGTGTAGTTATTCCTTGCCAGATGTCTGGGTTGCTCAGCACCCAACTTTTTAAATTAGATACATGAATTTAATTTTTTCTGCTCTTTTTTATTTTTTATTCGCTGCAATAAAATTGGTCAATCACTTAATGCTAGCTAGATAGGTTATACTCCATGAAGGCATGTGGCTTAGTGGTTAAGGTATTTGGCTCACGATCGCAAAGTCATGAGTTCGATCCCCAGTGATGCGGTGTGTCCTTGAGCAGGACACTTTATTTCATGTTGCTCCAGTCTACTCAGTTGGCATGAGTAACACTTGTATTTCAAAGGGCCAGCCTTGTCACACTGAATCTCCCAAGAGAACTACGTTGAGGGTACATGTTTGTGAAGTGCTCAGCCACATACACATTAATTTTACAAGCAGGCTTCTCCATTGATCAGATCAACTGGGACCCTCATCATCGTAACTGACAGAGTGCCAGTGCCAGGTTATATGCCATAAATAGACGTTATATATGTAGCAGGCTAGATGTGTTGTGCCATATCAATTTGATATGATGTAGCATATAGATGTAACGCTTGAAGGTTCTCACGCTGGAGTACCAGTAAACATCGAAGAATTAACACCAAGAAGGAAGAAATGTTATTTACATATGCTTATTTATTGCCCAACAGGTAGTTAAAGAGACAGTAGCAATTCTAGTGATAGTAACAAGGTTAGCTTGCTGGTTAGTAGTTGGTAGTGTAGAAAAAGGTTGTCTGTCAGTAGAGTGAAAGGGTAAGGAATGCGTGGTGCTGACTAGAAAGGAAGGAAGAGTAAAGGGAGCATCACCTTTCTTGCGGCCAAAAGCCTCTCTTTGCATGTCGTGCAAAGGGCAAAGGGAAGTGCTGCTCTTGGTTAAGGCTGACGCAAAAGAGGGTGTTGCTCCTTGGTCTGGCTGACAAAGAGGAAGAGATAGAAAATTCTTTCTGCTATATAGACCATGGTCAGTAATGTATGTCAAACCTTAAATAAAGGACTGACCTTTACTTGACCAGCACAGGTCCTCGGGGTTGGAGTGTTTCCTCATCAATTATCTGGTGTGGAGAGGATTTCCCACTCATTTTGACAAGCAACAAGTCGGTGTTTTGGTTTCAAATCTTAGGAAGGGTCAAGCCAGATTCTTACATATATGAATTTGCACCTTTAACGTGCTTAGCTGAATACATGACTCATCAGACCCAAATGGCTGACTGACCGATATATATGTTATTATTTCAAATTTTGGCAAAAGGCCAGCAGTTTTGAGGGGAGGGATTTAGTTGATTATATTGACATCAGTTCTTGACTGGTATTTATTTTATTGATGCCAAAAAGACAAAAGGCAAAGTTGAGTTTGGCAGAATTTGAACTCAGAACATAAAGAGTCAGAGGAAATGCGAAAGTGTCAATTCTGTCAGAGTGTTGCTGTACATGTGTGTGCGAGAGTGTGTATATATATATATATATATATATATATATATATATATATATAGTGAAGTAACATTGCTATATATATATATATATATATATATATATCTGTCATTAGACGACGTGTGAGGGTTCTGCTGTTTCTTGCTGAACAACCACACAGATGAAATGTTTGTGTTGCACATAAGCTCACTCCCTCCATCAAATCAACATTACTTGTACACGTACATAACATGCCACATGTCAGATGACAAAATGATCACAGAGCAACATGAAATGAACTATTTTGCTCAAGAACACAATGCAATGCCCAGTCTGGGAATTGAAACCACAATCTTGCAATCATGAGTGCAACACCCTAACCACTATATATATATATATATATATATATATATATATATATTTCATCAACATCATCGTCGTTTAATGCCCGCTTTCCATGCTAGCATGAGTTGGACGATTTGACTGAGGACTGGTGAAACCAGATGGCTATACTAGGCTCCAATCTGATTTGGCAGAGTTTCTACAGCTGAATGACCTTCCTAACGCCAACCACTCAGAGAGTGTAGTGGGTGCTTTTACGTGTCACCCGCATGAAGGCCAGTCAGGCGGTACTGGCAATGGCCGCGCTCAAAATGGTGTATTTTATGTGCCACCCGCACAAGGGCCAGTCCAGGGGCACTAGCAACGATCTCGCTCGAAAGTCCTTACATGTGCCGCAGGCACAAGTGCCAGAAAGGCGACACTGGGCACAGGTGCCATGACGATTTTGCTTTCACTTGCCCCAACAGGTCTTCGCAAGCTGAGTTTTGTGTCCAATGAAGGAGACAACGTTGGCATGGGTGCCAGTTGTCGAATTTAGTACGGTTTTGATTTCACTTGCCTCAACATGTCTTCGCAAGCAGAGTTTAGTGTCCAATGAAGGGAAGGTACGCATAAGTGGGCTGGCTACACCCCTGGCAGAGGCCTTGGATTTAGGTCTCATATGGCTTGTCGGGTCCATATATATATATACATACATACACACGCACACAGATATACAACATAAGCAATATACACTTCTTCAATTTGATATTTGCTATAAGAAATAAGCCCATAAATCAATTTGAATTTACACCCTCTGTGAACATATTCACACCAGCCTACAAGCAAGCCTCTACGTGGTCATTTGACCTCCAAGGTATACCGACTGTGTTTACTCTTAATCACACTCTAATGTAAAGTCACATTAGGCAGTATAGTTCTAGATTTACAAAAGATGCAAAAAGAAAAAAAAGCTGGAATGGTCATGTTCAAACACCTTTTAATAATGCCTGCTCAATTAGGTTTGACTTAGGGCTAAATCGTAACAACAACAGTTACAAGTTGTTTTTTTTTCTCAAATCTGTTTAATTTCCTTGGAGTTAAGTCAGGTTTAAGCATGATGTTTTATGCTAGATTTTTTTCCAAAACTTAATAATTTTTAAGAAAGCTGGTATCAGATATAATACTCTTACCTCCAATTCATTCACATTTGCAATTTGTTTAACCTTTAGTTGTCATATTTGTGTTAAAATGCATTGACTTTGTTTCAATTAATTTTTTAATTAATGAAGAATTTTCTAATAGAACTTAGTCACTATTAACCCTTAAACAATGGACATCATCAATTGCTGTTTAATTAGATATATCAGCAGACATCATCAACTGATGTTTCAAAAATTTTACATGGATACAACCGTCATCAAAGGAAAGTGAATATTTTACAGCACTTTTCGATAATGAAATTGTGAATTTTCTTGTGTAAGAGAGTAACAATTATTATAGCTTTTGTACTTATTTAAAATGAAAATATGTATAAAAGATACTTTTTATTTTTTACGCCGTATGTAAACAAACAAGTTTGTTTTTCGAAGCGCTGAAATGTATGGTAGAACAAGTAGAAAGAGAAATTTTATCCACTGCATAGATACTGAACAGTATAGATATAAAGGAGAAAATCCTTTTTTCTTTTTTTAAAAGCAGAAAAATTTGTCGGCAGCCAGCCATATTTTTTGCCCATTTGACAACTCCTTCTTGCCATTTAAGGGTTAAGTTGGTGTTTTGAGTATAAATTAATATGAAATTTAAATTGGAGATTTACACTTGGTGATCTACACTTCAAAACAGGAAGTGTGTATCAGAGAACCAAGGGCAACCTGAGGTGGGTTAGTATCAAAAGGGTTCAAGTTATCATAGTTTCTCCTTATCCTATCTTCTCATCCTTACGTAATTTTATCAATCATATATAATCATAACTAGGGCGGCAAGCTGGATGGGTCAATAAAATAACTATAAGTTGAACACTGGGATTAATGTAATCGACTTACCCACTCCCCTGAAATTACTGGCCTTGTGCCAAAATTTGGAACTAATAGATAATTGTAATTATTTGTTGAGAAAATAAACCAACAGAAGACAGTAGCTGTACTTACCACACTCTTACAAACAGAATTTGTCATATTTGATTTGCTTTTGGATTTGTTTTTGATCCTTTTCATATACTGCATGAAACCATCTTTGATCTAACCAAAAATATTTTTAAAAAAAGTTGTAGACAAAATTACTTATTAGCATAAATACATAGCACAATTATAGAATTAAGAAGAATATGATGGAGAGAAGATAAATGCAATTTGTTTTGAGAAGTGGATTCAGGTGGGCTGCACTACTAAAAAATTTCAAGGTAATTTTTCATTAATTATACCATTCAGAAAGTCCTGTAGGCTACAGTTTGTCCACAGCTGATGTAGAGAATGTAACAAGATGCCACCATTTTAAATTTGCGGTAGAGTAGTTGATGACCAGAAGAGCGTTCTACTGCGAAACCTGCTCCAAACGTAATACACAAATGTTTAAAACTACTGAATTCTTCAACTAATGGTAACAGAAAATTAATTAAGAATAGAAGAAACAATAAAGAAAAGACATTTATTTTAAAATGATATATTCCTCTATAAACTCTGAAATATCTTATTCGAATGTTGCTTACAAAGGTTCTGGCACTCACCTGCTTACTAAATAGGCAATGAAGCAGGAAGATGAGGACACCCTGAAATATTAGAATAAAAAACTTTAGAGAAAAAAAATATTGAAATTCATACAATATTCTAGATAAAGTGAGAAAAAATGGCAATATGATAAAATGGTTAAATATATTCTGGTGTTAGGAAGGGCATCCACCGATAGAAACCATGCCAAATCAGACCGGAACCTGGTGCAGCTCCCTGGCTTACCAGTTCCAGTCAAAACTTTGATAATGATGATGATGATATCTAAGGTACTAGTACGGTTGTGTTGTCAAGTAGTTTGATTCTTGACTACATAGTTTTGGGTTCAGTACCATTGCACTGCACATTGGGCAAATGTTTTCTATGAGGGGGCGTTGAAAAGTTTCTGGCTTTGTATAGAAGAAAATACAGGAGGATCAGTTAATTATGATTTTACTCAAAACATTCCCATTTTCAGATTCACACACTTATTGCAGTGGTCCTTCAGTTTTTCTAAGCCCTGATAAAGAATTTGAAAGGTTGAGCATTTCACGATACCCTTAAATCCAGGAACTTTTCAGCATCCCCTTGTACTATAGCTTGGAGCCAACCAATGCCTTGAGAGTGGATTTAATAGATGGAAGCAGAAAGAAGTTTGCTGTATGCTGTATGCTGTATGTGTATATATATATATATATATATATATATATATATATATATATATATATATATATATATATACATATATAGGCACAGGAGTGGCTGTATGGTAAGTAGCTTGCTTACCAACCACATGGTTCCGGGTTCAGTCCCACTGCATGGTACCTTGTGCAAGTGTCTTCTACTATAGCCTCAGGCCGACCAAAGCCTTGTGAGTGGATTTGGTAGATGGAAACTGAAAGAAGATTGTCGTATATATGTATATGTATATATATATATATATATATATATATATATATATATGTGTGTGTGTGTGTGTGTGTGTGTGTGTTTGTATGTCTGTGTTTGTCCCCCCAACATTGCTTGACAACCGATGCTGGTGTGTTTACATCCCCGTAACTTAGCGGTTCGGCAAAAGAGACCGATAGAATAAGTACTAGGCCTACAAAGAATAAGTCCTGGGGTCGATTTGCTCGACTAAAGGCGGTGCTCCAGCATGGCCACAGTCAAATGACTGAAACAAGTAAAAGAGTAAAAGAGAGTAAAGAGTATACATATATATTTAATATTTTGGGACTAATGGGTATATGTCAATTAGTGTGTTGAAGTGTTCAGTAGAGCATTGGCACAGTTTGGGCTACCTGGTGTCATCCACAGTTGGGGTATGTTTCCATTTTTTTATCAACAATTATCTGTTTATATTTACAAGTGTTTGCAACTCTTATTGAAAAAGAATAATAGTAACAGAATATTGTAATGTTGCTTCATTCCCTAACCAGACGAGTATATAACAACACAACAGCCAAAACTTAGGCTCTTTAGTGAGACACAAACCTTTATATACTTATTGAGACCCACACTGCAAAATTGATGCAACACAACATGGTGAAAAGGAGTCCCACCCATAAGGGACAATAGCAAGATGGGTCGAAACAACCGTTGTAAAAAATAAAGATTAATACCAAATCCATCTTCTTGTTACTTAAGAAATTATTATTATTATTATTATGTGAGAGAGCAGTCCTTGCCATCAAAGTGACACTGGGGTAAAATATATGAAGCCCATTATACCCATCTGATAAGGGTACACCAGGCACATGCATCACAACCATATGTGCGCAACATGGTGATCTCATATCAAGATAAACAGCACATGACCACGCAGGTGGGGCCCAGTTAGAATTTTCTTCAGGTCGAGTAGCCCATCCTGCTCAAAAGGTCCCTGAATAAGGTTTGTTTAAGGATGTTGAGCAAAATACCAATGTTTTCAAAGGTGAATCATTCAAACCCCAAAAAATTCCTCTCAACACATGGCTATGATGCTCCCCCACTACTTCTGCTCATGATCAGAGATGCACATATCATCAACCACTAAGGGTCATGCTCAACTGGTTAAGGTCAAGCAAATCTGTGGTATTAAGCAGAATATTTGCAGTAGCCCATCTTTTATACCAAGACAAAACAATGTACATGATAACACTTCTGATCAATTAAGATCAGAAGCCATGAGAGCCACTGCCTGGTACTGCATCCGGGCATTATTATTATTATTATTATCATCATTATTGTGTGTGCGCATATCACCATCTTGGTGGTGGTAGTTGTTCATGATGATGATGATGATTGATTAAGTGATTGATTAAATCACAGATATTCAAGTAAACACAAAAAATTTTGGTGATATCTTACCTGAAGTGAATGACAGGCAACAAATGCATACTGTACAATCACACTTTTATGAAAAAGAAAAATGCCAAGGCACCACGTAAAGCCAAGAATTGGCGAGAATAATACCAAACCCCACATGCCAGCTCTGAAATGAGATTAGACAATTTTAAAATAAATATAAATCAGTTTTTCAGGTATCTAATTGAAACAGAAAGTAACTTTTAATTAAATAAAATAATTCTAGAAAAATTCAGTCTCTTAAAACTCACATTTTGCAATAAAGTATGTGTATTATATTAAACTATTCTTTGAGATGGTGAGCAGGCAGAGTCATTAGCATGCCTGACAAAATATTTAGTGGCATTTCATCTGTCTTTATGTTCTGAGTTTAAATTCCACCGAGGTCAAATTTCCCTTTCCTCCTTTCAGGGTTGATAAAATAAGTGCCAGCTGAGCACTGGGATTAATGTAATTGGTTTACCCACTTCCCTGAACTTGCTGGCCTTGTGCCAAAATTTGAAAACAATGTTAATCAATTGTTCAAAATAAATACCATGAAACTCTCTGTAATGCCCCCTACCCGACTCTTTTTCTTTTCTTTCTTTCAATCCAGGCGTAGGAGTGGCTGTGTGGTAAGTAGCTTGCTTACCAACCACATGGTTCCAGGTTCAGTCCCACTGCGTGGCACCTTGGGCAAGTGTCTTCTACTATAGCCTCAGGCCGACCAAAGCCTTATGAGTGGATTTGGTAGACAGAAACTGAAAGAAGCCTGTCGTATATATGTATATATATATACACATGTGTGTGTATATGTTTGTGTGTCTGTATTTGTCCCCCCAACATCGCTTGACAACCGATGCAAGTGTGTTTACATCCCCGTAACTTAGCTGTTCGGCAAAAGAGACCGATAGAATAAGTACTAGGCTTCCAAAGAATAAGTCCTGGGGTCGATTTGCTCGACTAAAGGTGGTGCTCCAGCATGGCCACAGTCAAATGACTGAAACAAGTAAAAGAGTACATGATATAGAGCTGCAAATATTTTCCATATTTGTTTTTATTATAAAAAACACATTAATGATATAAAATTAATAAACATTATCTAGGCACAGGTGTGGCTGTGTGGTAGGAAGCTTACTTCCCAACAACATGGCTCTGAGTTCAGTCCCACAGCATTGCACCTTGGGCAAGTGTCTTCTACTATAGCCTCAAGCTAACCAAAGTCTTGTGAGTGGATTTGGTAGACAGAAACTGAAAGAAGCTAGTCATATATATATACATACATATATATATGTATATATTTGCACATATATGTATATATTTGTGTCTGCATTTGTTCCCTTGCCATCACATGACAACCAATGCTGGTGTGTTTATGTCCCTGTAACCTAGTGGTTCAGCAAAAGAGACTGATAGAATAAGAACTAGACTTACAAATAATAAGTCTTGGGTTGATTTTTTCGACTAAAACCCTTTAAGATTGTTCTCCAGCATGGCTACAGTCAAATGACTGAAACAAGTAAAAGAAAAAAAAAATTACCAACCACACATAATGTATATGCTTGGTGCATTTTCGGTAGGCTGTGATGTGGCATGGTGGAGATTTCTCTCTCAAAGTGCTAGGTGTTAAAACATCTGAAAGTCATGGACAGGTGAGACAACTCACCCCAAATCCAACTCAGGGGTGATGAACATTGATGTTTTGCCATTTTTGTGGCTTATCAACATCACGTACCTGAACTGAATCAGAGGTGAATCAAACTGGGATTTGGAGTGAGTTGTCCTCACCTGTCCATGACTCTCTGGTATTTTAACACCTGGTGCTTTGAGAGAGTAATCTCCACCATGCCAAATTGTACTCTACCAGCAAATACACGTAGCATATATGATAAATATGTGTGGTGAAAGCACATGGCCTAGTTGTTAGGTTGTTGCAGTCATGATCACCAGTTCATGGGTTTGATTCCCTGAGTGGGCAGTGCATTGTGTTCTTGAGCAAAACATTTCATTTCATATTTCTCCAGTTCACCTCTTTTCAATCAGCAGGGAATGTTGGCCTGCTCATTTAGCCAGTGAGGTAGTGTCATTTAAAAGCTAAAGTAATGCAAATGTGTGACATGTAACATCTGATAGCCTGGTCGGTCATGTGACCACATGATGTGTGGTTGATAATGTTTATTATGCTAGTGTTGCTTCTATTTCATATTTGAATTAAAATCAATATACTGAATTATAGTAGACGATCTTCTCTTGTGGTAGTTTTGCAACATTGTGTATAGGTTTTTAACACAATTTAGGCCCTTAAATCAAGATGTATATTATACATGGATTTCTATAGGTGCCATGTAAATGGCACTCACCCATGAATCATAGCCGGTGTCATGTAAATGCTGATGGCATGCTGATGGCATGTAAAAAGCACCTATTACACTTCTGGAGTGGTTGGTGTTAGGAAGGGCATCCAGCTGTAGAAACCATGCCAAATCAGACTGGAACTTGGTGCAGCTCTCCAGCTGATCAGCTCAAGTCAAACCGTCTCACCCATGCCAGCATGGAGAGCAGATGTCAAATGATGAACATGATCATGATCATGATCGTTGTCGTTGTTGTCATTTGGAAATTGTACTTGATCAAAGATCAATGTGTTGAAGCTGAAATTATTATACTGTCTAAGAGTAAATGCACGTACATATACTATTATATTTACTTTGAATTTTATTTCATGATGCACATAAGGCACATTGCTGTATTCATGAAGATTCGCCTACCACAACACATAATTGAGATCCTAAAAATAAGATGCCAGGTTAAAAAGTATTGCTGTGGGTGCTGGTGTCACATAAAACACTGGTGCAGGTGCCACGTAAAAAGCACTGGTGATGGTGTTATGTAAAAAGCACCCAGTACACTCTGTAAAGTGACTGATGTTAGGAAGGGCATCTAGCCATAGAAACCAAGCCAAAGCAGGCTATGGAATCTGGTGCAACCCCTGACTTTGCCATTTCCTGCCAAGCCATCCAACCCATGCCAGTATGGAAAACAGACATTAAATGATGATCATAATGATGATAGTATTATAAACTATGTGGTATCAAAAAATTTTACTGTAGATAGTTTACACATATGAATATGACATGTATCTCTAAACATTTTAACTCTAATCTTTTCCCCAGAAACTATATATTCTTGATATAAACTAATAAAAATCCTCATCTCTTACTTGTCAAATATTCTCCATGAACTTTGATTAAATGCCCTTATGTTCCACAAATATCCAGCCAAATATGCAACAATGACCCCAAAACTCAAAATACTAAACATAATATAATTCTCATAGAGTTTTATCAAATTGACACTTAAACAAAAACTAAACAAAAGTAAAGATTCAGTTTTAGCCTGGAGTTGTTTTGTTATTCTGTAAACACAAGCCAGCTCAGCTTAAGTAGACTTATTGTATTATATGAAAGAAACAGGTCACATATCTCAATACAACCCATGGGTCCAGAACATGTCTTATGCCTTCACCTTGAGGTTTTAACCCGCTTTTTACCATATTTCTGTTGAAATGCAATGCCTTTGTTTCAATTAATTTCGAAAATAACGAAGAATTTAGTTGATTTTGTCATCATTAAGCCAGAGTTTGATGCATAAATTAACATGGAATTTGGATGGAAGGTTTTAACTGAGATCATTATATCATAAAACCAAGGACAGTTTCATGTGGTTTGGTATGAAAGGGGTTAAACAACAGGTGTGAGCTACAAATTAGCTTGTGAATGGTAAAGACAGAAGTGATATTATTACAACATCAAACCTTTAAAGCTGATTGCAGAAGTTAATTGGATCTTAGTTGTATTAGTTTTGTGCCAAACCCTTTAGCATTTAATCCAACCATATCTGGTCTGTCACACCTACCTTACAATGTCATTATTAAAATATACAAAAGCACCATTGGAATCTCAAAGCTACAAGATAATGCACAATTAATTCAAAACAAAGTGAATAAATAAACAATATATTTGACAAAGAAATCTGAATGCTAAAAGGTTAGAATTATTAAAAAAATTTCTGAGAGCAATTTGACAGCTATTTTTTTAACAAAAAAATTGAAACTTCTTCATAACTGATGATAGAAGACTGCTGCCATTTTAATCCATTAATTACCAAACAACAGTCTACCTTTATTTTCAAATATATTTATCATTCTATAACCAAGTCTTTTTTGATTTTTTTAAAAATCTTAAATTTCCCTAGATTTCATTGAAATTTCACTTAGAAAGACACAAATGATATCTTACCTGGCCCTTTCCATTATAGGTTTTTGTATCATCTCACTATTTCTCAACATGTTTTTCAAAACAACTAATGTTATTACCAAATTGGTCTGCAAAAATATTTTAAAAATAAAGAAAATTGATTAAATTTCAATTAAGAGAAATATGAAAAGCCATAATGTTCTTAATAAACAATGTAAATAGAGTTTACACATTTGGTCTATATCTTTCAAAATATCAGTTG
This sequence comes from Octopus bimaculoides, assembly GCF_046866305.1. Classification (NCBI taxonomy): domain Eukaryota; kingdom Metazoa; phylum Mollusca; class Cephalopoda; order Octopoda; family Octopodidae; genus Octopus; species Octopus bimaculoides. The sequence continues at coordinate 52,575,613 of NC_142931.1, read as the reverse complement.
AAAGACTGAAAGTTCAGCGCCTGTTATTCCTAATTGAAACATGTAAAGAAAATATATTTTAATGTTTTCATGTTCAGATCATTAACATAGCATTTTTCCTCATATTCAGGGTGGTTTTTAGCCAATTAGACAGGTTTCTTCAACCTGGAGACTGCACACACACCTGAGACAAAGACACTATGATGAATTTTTAGTATATCATTGTGGCTAATGGTAGAGCCTCAAACCCTCAATGCTTTTTGGCTGGGACTGGCAAACTAAAAAAAGCATAAAACATCAATCTTCAGCTTTTGTAGAGTAGAGGTCTCCACTAATAATTTGGCCCTGCACTTCCTAGTGCCAGCCCTGTTCATAGTTTTAGATTACCAGCATTAAGCTGAATAATTTATCTTCTGATTGTGACCACTTTCAAACTTCATTATTTTCTTTCAGCTAATTAAAACTTTAGAATGCTGTACATTTGTTAAAGATCTGTTCCACTCTAGAAGCAAAACTCTGCTAAGTAATTGACATTTTCAAACTTATGTAAATCATTGGTGTGAAGTCTCTCCCTCTCTCTCTCTCTCACACACACACACACACACAGAAAAAATGAAAAGGGTTAATTATTTTATTAAATATCTTCAAATTCTTGATTATTTAAAAAAAAACGCTACAAGTCATAAGCAAGGTATTTCATTAATTATATGGTCATGGAAGGATTAATGGTTGTTAGTCTATAATGGAATTGATGAAGCTTTACTTACAAAAATAATGAAAAATGCTGGTCCCATAAAAGCCCATTTTAAACCACTTTTCTCTGACAACCAACAGCTGAAATATTAAACACATTAACATATATTGAATGTATATAGTAAGTGTTGAAGGTACATGATAATATTAGTCCATTGATATATTAGAGAAGTGGACAATCCTGTGTGATGGATGCAGTTCTCTTATTAAGGTATATTTTTTTTATCCTTTACCTTTTATTTGTTTCAGTCATTAGGCTGTAGCCATGCTGGAGCACCGCCTTAAAGAATCGACATTTTGTCTTAACAATGAATTGTTACTGTTTGTTAAGCCTGGTGCTTATTCTATCAGACTCTTTTTGCCAAACTGCTAAGTTACAGGGACATAAACACATCTGGTTGTCAGGTGGTGGAAGGGAACAAACGCATGCAAAGATACAAACACACACACGCATACATACATATATCTATATATATATATATATATATAACAGACTTCTTTCAGTTTCCATCTAGCCACATTCGAACACATCTGCCCAAGATGCTATGCAGTGGGACTAAACCCGGAACCATATGATTGGGAAGCAAGCTTCTTCCCACACAGCCACTCCTGCACCTATATCTACTACATATGTGAGAAATTGTTTGTGGTGTTGTTATCTAACTCCTCCTACATCGTTTTATCGATCTTGATGAAACTTGACATGTGAGAACTCATGACATACTCAGATTGTGGAAAAAATCGATAATAGGGCCCTTGGAAGGGATCCTTATATATCTAATATATTTTATTTTAAAAACCAAGGGGAATAACCCATTCGCCCCTGGAAAGGATCCTTATATATAGCCAAGGGAAATAACCCATTCATTTTCCTAAATTATTTGGTAAAAATGAAATTGAATATGCTTATTTCTTAGTATTTGAACTGTTAAAGTTATTTTTGCAATTTATCCAGTACAACCCTTAAACAAGTAAATAGTATTTTCCTAAACAACAGATCCACTTATTTCGGTAAGTGACTTATTCACGAATATACCAACACTTAGATGCAAAGAAGATTTTTTGTACGTTTTTGGGGGAAAATTTGCATCCAGTAGCTATATCAAGTGTTTTGTTGAGTGCTGTGTTTTTTGGAGCATGTTATTAAAGCCCTAAGATTCCACCCAAACACCCTACACCTTCTAAGGCTTCTGGCAGTGAACCTAAGCACCAGAAAAAGGTCATTATGTTCCATGAGAAGGTACAACTGCTGGATATGCTCCAGGAAAGTAAAAGTTATGCTGCAGTAGGTAGCAGAAGATGCCTCCCAGAAGGTACACCATGAAGGATGATGCCAGAGACCCAGGATTTAAGACAAAAAAGACGCTAATTATGTGTGGCAATGCTGCTGGCTTCATGATCAAACCAGGACTTATCTACAAGTCCGCAAACCAGAAGACCTTCAAAAATAAGAATAAAAACCTGCTGCCTGTCCACTCGATGCACAACCCCAAGGTCTGGATTACCAAAAGTCTAACTTTGAATTGGTTCTACAAATGCTTCATCCCTCAAGCTAAGGAATACTTCCAAAATGTATGCATGGAATTCAAAGTGTTGCTTGATAATGCTGGTGGCCACTCTTTGGATTTGAATCACGAGGGAGTCAAAGTCGAGTTCTTCCCTGCTAACATCACCTCCCTCATCCAGCCTGTGGATCAAGGTATGATCTGTGCCTTCAAGACACTTCACACTCGGAACTCTCTCCAACACCTTGTGGACGCAATGGATTCGGACGCTGGTATTATATCAAAGTTGCAAATGCAACTATTACTAACCAATGTAGTGGAAACATATGTAGGTCAATAATAAGCTGTATTTAAAATGTAAATTAGAATTCATGAAATGCTACTTCATCATACTCCTTATTATTATTATTATTATTATTATTATTATTATTATTATATATATATATATATATATATATATATATATACAGCAGTCCCCTGGTATTAACACTACATCGGTTAGTAACAGTTGCATTTGCAACTTTGATATAATACCAGCGTAGTTTCTTCAGGGTCTTCACTATATCCTTTCAGATTGAACTGAAATTATATATAATGATATGTAATTGTAAGATCCAAGAGTCTAGGTGTAGGAAGTTAGTAAGCTCCAAGCAGTCCATGATAGGTATAAAAAAAACAACTTTCAGAAACAATAGTTTATTGGCGTAGAAGTTTGTAGGTATCTTTGGCCTGGTGAGTAGCTAGTGGAGTACCCCTCATTGAGTAATTATTACATCCAAGGTTCTGTTAGCTAGAAAACATATGTAGCCTGAATTTTACCTGTTCCATTCCCTCAATATATATAAAACAAGTAAAATATAAAAGGTATATAAATATATATATATATACATATATACATATATATATATATATATATATATATATATATATATATATACGATGCACTTCTTTCAGTTTCCATCTACCAAATCCACTGACAAGGCTTTGGTCAGCCCAAGACTATAGTAGAAGACACTTGCCAAAGGTACCACACAGTGGAACTGATCCCTGAACCATGTGGTTGGAAGGCAAGCTTCTTACCACACAGTCATGCTGAACAGCTGTAAAAGATCCTCTGCTGAAACACTGAGGTAATATTTGTCCAGCAAAAGTAGAATTTCTAATTATTGCACAACATGCATAACTGTGAGGTGAGAAGTTTGCTTCCCAATCACATGGTTCCAGGTTCAGTCCCACAGCATGACACCTTGGGCAAGTGTCTTCTCAGGCCAACCAAAGCTTTGTGAGTGGATTTGGAAAACAGAAACTAAAAGAAGCTTATTGTGTGTGTGTGTGTGTGTGTGTGTATATAAGGGCATTATTATACAATAATGCCTCACGCTAAACTACCATAATAAACACATTTTTACCGAATGCGAGGAAAATGCAACTCTCCAAATTAGCCTCTTAAATGCCCTTATATATATATAAATATAAATATAAATAATTATACTCTAGGGAAGAATTGGATGGATGTTTTCCCTTATGAAGTTTTTTTCATGCTAGCTACTTGATAAGTTCTTGTAAAAGATTTTATCCTATTATTGAATTCATTAAGTATATATGTGTGTGTGTGTGTGTGTGTGTGTGTGTGTGTGTGTGTGTGTGTGTGTTATGTCTTTGTGTTTGTCCCTCACCACTGCTTGACAATCAGTGTTGGTATGTTAACGTCTCTGTAACTCAGTGGTTCAGAAAAAGGGACCAATAGAATATGTACCAGGCTTAAAAAAAAGGACTGGGGTTGATCCACTCAACTAAAATGCATCAAGGTGGTGCCCCAGCATGACCACAGTCTAATGACTGAAACTAGTAACATATAAAAAATAAAACATACAATTTGCCCTCTGGAAAAGCCTTAAAGAAATACAATGTGATATTTGCTACATGGCATTTACTTCAAATAAGATGAATTAAAGTACTCAATGCTGACATACAAATGGAAGAGTAATGGATCATCTGATAAGACAAGTATTGAAGATGATCAAGAAATAAAATCCAGAAATATATTAAAAAAGGTTTCTACTTACTGATCTTCTCCATAGCCATGTAACCGAGTCACACCTGCTGATATTGCTACAATTATTGCTGGTAAACCTAAAGATAAAATAACAAAGGAATTAATTTATTTTCATTAGAAAATAGTTTTGTAAAAGATATGATATTTACAAAAATGCAGAATCTCAAGAAAGGAAATTGCTGCTGAATGAAAGTGCATTAATTAACCCTGTTCTTAATTCCAAGTGAAGCTACTGAGTTTCAATTGTTTGCTAATATCCTTGGAACACCTGTAAGTGTTACAAAAACACTGTGTAACAATATTCAAAATTTTTATTTTATTCTGTCTTTGGTCAGTAAGTGTTATTTCTGATTTGTTTCTATCTAGAAATCAAAGGACATGACAACTAATCCCTTCAAACTTTGCTTTTGTCACCTCTAATTTTCCATTACATTTCAGACAGTTTCAGTGCTGAATTGCTGAAGCAGAAATATTGTTATAGCAAATGTAATTGCAACAGTTTCAACACAGATTGAAGATCATATCACTTTCTAGACAAATCTAACTTTAAAAAAAACCTAATAAATATATGTTAATGATAATATAAAAAAAATAGCAATGGTAATAAAAAAAAATATGTTAAATTACCCCAAGCAACCAAAATAAGTTTCTTTACATCTATCTTTGAAAAGACGAAAACAATTGTGACGAAAATATCAATTCCTTCCACAAACATAGTGAAGAACACAGTGAGATAAAAGAAATGTAACAGGATGGATGTCACTGTGCATGTGATCTGTAAGATAAAAATGATTGACACATTAACTCTGAATTATTCTAAAAATTGTTTTAAAACATATGTGATGCTTTTTACAGGATTTATAGATTGGATAGATATTTCATGAAAAAGAAGACTTATTTATCATTTTTATTATTGCTTAGTCAAAGAAGGAAAGGTAAAACACTTAACAGATTTTAAGACCTCTGAGATTGCTGGGAGGAGGTTATTCTCAGATCAAAGACATGGCCCAAATGCTTGTAACAGAATTGAATCAGCTAAAAACATATGAGGATTGGGTGGTGGTGGTAATCTAGGTAGTGGATTAAGTCTAACACATACGTGTATGTGCATGCATGCATGTTGTTTTTCAGCAGTGCATTGATTAAAAAGAAAAAAAACGCATTCTGAATGTTGGCTGGTCCTTGCAGACTTCAGACACAGAGATCTTGAGGGAGAGCCAATGTCCCAAACATTGAAGCAAAAGTGCATAAGCACTGTTTACATTGGACAGGACACCTTGTTCAGATGTCTGATTGGAGCATCCGTAATCAGGTGTTTTATGGTGAATTTGTTTGTGGAAAGCACCTCCAGCGGTAACCAAGACTATGATTTAAGGACTGTATAAAGTCCTTGTTGAAGGCATATGAAATATGGAACATCAATTGGGAAAGCAATGCTTGTCATCACCACCAATGGAGGAAACAAATAAAGGAATGAGTGGATGTTTTCAAAGACATGTATGTTTATCCATAGCTGAGCTCATTAGTCACCAGTGGAGCCACAAGTATAGTCTAAATCTGTTTGAATGCACAATGTTTTTAATGGTCAGTGATGGTCTTTCTTGGTCACAAGTGGACAGACATCATATATGTACATATGTACATATATATATGTATGTATTTTATCGGTATGCATGTACACTAAGTATATATCTATATGTGCAAATTTTATGTGTGTGTATGAGTGTACATATATATATGTATGTTTATATCTATTTATATATATGAGTATATACATGTATATGTATCATCATCATCGTCATCATTAAACATTAAGTATGATCTCAAGCTCAGATTCATGGCATGCACATCAGACAGTGATTAGTGGAGAAAACATGCTGAGGCTTTTGTACTGCAGTGGACTGAACATAGACAATCCAGTCTAATCCAATATATACATACATATGGAGAAATTATGATAAACACAAATTTAAAGTTTATATTATTTGTTCTAATGTATGTTTCACTATTGTGGGTGTTTGGAACTCTGCAGAGTTCCAAACATACATAGTGAATTGATAACATAAACAGAGTGAAATGTATGTAAGAACTAATAATATAAACTTATATGTATTGTAATTTCTTCTACATTTGCTCTGTATATCATAACTAGTAGTATTATAATACTACCAAGTATACTAGTAGCTTAACCACTGTACTGGAAGCAGACTAGTTGATGATAATCTACAGTGAGCTCTGAACTTAGGAGTAGCAGTCACACAAGATATACTATATACACATATACATATGTATATACATATATGCACATAGGCATGTATCTATGGATGGATAGGGAGGCAGACAAATAGATAATAGTTATGTATTTATGTACAAGAAAGATCAACAGATATTAGTGAGAATATTTAGATAGAATTGTAATGACAATATATACATACACACACACACATATATATATATATATATATATATATATATATATATATATATATATTAGAGACAAGTCCTTATTGCATTTAACTATTGCAGAGTAGTAGAGAATATAGTTTATAAAATATTTAAATAATGAACAATAGAGTTAAATATTGTAATTATAATCAAATAGGGAAAATATAATGGCTCTGATAAAAACTGTATATACCTTATAACTTTTAAGATGATCGCTCAACAGAAACAACAAGTTTGCTATAAACATTGACACACATAGATTCATCAAAATAATGGCTCTCGATTTGTTCAAAGTGGTTGTTGTAACATGTCTGAAAGAGAAATTTTTTTTTTAAATATCAGGCTTTTGTAATTGATTTAAATTAAGATATATCAAAGGATTTTGAAGAGTTGAATGATAAATGTATTTATTCTGTAGCAAGTGGAAACTTTGCTATGGGGTGAGCAGACAGCAGGAGAAATTTTCAAAGGAAGATCTCTCAACAAACAAGTGTTTCAGCCTGTTTGTTCCTAACACTCTAAGGGAGATGGACCTACCTAGGTTATGACACTTGGGTGTCCTCCTGCTGTTTTTAAAATGCTGCCTTTAGTGAGATTTGAACTCGGAATCTTTGGGCGATTTTATCACTCAACCACAAAGACCACTTCAAGAGGTTGCAATGTTTTAAACTGGGTTTCTTTCCTACTATGACTAGTGGTTTGCATTCTGCACATTCTAATTTCTATTATAATATTTATTATTGTCTTTTCTTTCTTAATAAATTATTAAAAGAAGAAGTAATGCCTGTAACCTTCTGAGGTCCCTTCAAATTGGTGAATTTGATACTGTTGGCATTCAGCATCTGTAAAGCAATATGACAATGCTGATTTAAGTCCTCGTTATGTCATAATAGCAGCGCTCTCAATACCTTAAGACAGACATGGGCAATATTTTACAAGAAACTGCTTGCATGAGACATGGCTCATCATCAGATAGGCAACACTACTAAAAAAATTCAAGGTAATTTTTCAATGGCATGCTGTTCATGAAGTCCTGCAGACCACAGTTTGCCCATGGCTGGTTTAAGATGTGAGACCACAATGAAATAGTGAATCAATCTCCTCAAAAATAAACAGTTACATTTGATACAGTAACTGTTTGTTTTAAACATAAAAGATGTGTGAAAATTAGCAAACTGAATAAATGTTGATAAGAAAAGTACTCAGTTGTTAAACTTTTCCTTTAATTAAATGTTTGTAGAATCTCACCGAATTTATAGTTAATAATAACTTACAAAACTAAAAAAGAAATAAAATATTTTTAAAAATGCTTGTATTGTAAAGTCACAAAAACACATAAATTAGAAGAGAGACTCTGTTCTCACATTACATAACATTAGAGATTGTTCTAAATATAAGCGAACATTTTGATATGTTCAGTGAAGGAAAGGAATATTGAACAAAATTTCTAAAATTGCTTTCTTCATCTTATCCCTTTAGCATTTAAACAAGCCAAATCAGGCCCAAATATTCTCCCGGTTTTAAGATCAAACTGACCAGATCCAGCCTCTCACACTTATACTGCAATGTCATTCCAAAAATAAATAACCACATTATCGAAATCTCAAAGCTATAAAATAAAACATGATTAATTCTAAACAAGGTGAATAAATAAACATTATATTTGATAAAATAATCTGAATGCTAAAGACTTAAAGACACATTTGAAACTTCATATTTATCCATGCAAAAAAAAAAAAGATCGAGCTTAATACACATTTTTCCATATTGAAATTTAAGTTGGAGTGTTTGTAACAAACAAGCAAGGGATGGGCACAAAATTCCAAGCATTGTAGGGAAAGGCAAAGGCCAATGCAGCTTAGCACCAGTGATGTTGCAACTCATTTCTACAGCTGAGTGAACTGGAGCAACATGAAATAAAGTGTCTTGCTGAAGAACATAACACATAGTCCAGTTCAGGAATCAAACTCACTGCCTCATGAGTATGAGTCCAATGCTCTAACCACTGAGCCATGAGCCATCTGATAATTAAGTTTGTTTGGTATAGGTATGTCAAAGGCTTTTATCATGTTTTTTTTTCAGGTTCTTTTTATTATATTTTTGTTTGTGAAGTTATATTAGTTCTATTTAAAAACATGTGCAATTTTCTGTCATTTTCTATCTTTTACTTGTTTCAGTCATTAAATTGTGATCATGCTGGATCACTGCCCTAAGGAATTTTAGTTGAATGAATTAACCCCAGGACTTATTTCTTTTAAGCCTGGTACCCATCATATCAGTTTCTTTTATTGAACAGCTGTGGGGACATAAACACATCAATACCAGTTTTCAAATGGTAGTGGGACACAAACACAGGCACAAAGATACACACAAACACACACACACACAATGGGCTTCTTTCAGTTTCCATCTACCAAATCCACTCACAAGACTTTGGTTAACCCAAGGCTATAGAAGAAGACATTTGTCCATGCTGCTTCATAATGGAACTGAACCAAGACTCATATGGTTAGGAAGCAACTTCTTCCACACAGCCATAACTGCTAATGTATCCATGTTTAATACACAAATATATTTCACAATCAAATCTATAAGCTATAACTTAAAAAAAGATTTTTAAAAGATTCCATTTGTATTCTTGTTTCAGTATATCAACACTTATTAAGGCAGCGAGCTGGCAGAATCATTAAGTACATTGGGCAAAATGCTTACCAGCATTTCACCCGTTTTTACGTTCTGAGTTCAAATTCCACCAAGGTCAACTTTGCCTTTCATCTGTTTGGGATTGATAAAATAAGTACCAGTTGAACACTAGAATTGATATAATCGACTTATCCCCTCCCCACAAATTACTGGCCTTGTGTCAAAACTTGAAACTGATATAACAACTCTTATCCAATTATAACAGTTCACTTAAGTTCATATTCAAATTTGTAAATAATTTACAAACTCACAAAAATTACAAAAGGAAAACATCAGCATTCTTTGGTAAACTTTCGATGACTTTTGTGGCAAATTTGTGAAATGCTGAACATTCTCTTCCTTCACCGAAATTGCCATTTGTTAGCAAAGCATAATTGTACTAACATGTAGCTACAACTTACAGTATATGCTCACAAATATACAGCAGGCTGAATTACTTAACTACAAACCAGCTTGTTTGAAACTTATATTTAATTCATTAACAAAATTTGATAATTTTGGAGCTAGAACTATTAGTCCTTGAAGAATTCTACGAATCACCAAACATGGCTTTATAGATAAATTGAGTCCAAGGAGAGATTCATCATGCACTGTAGATATTACATTTGAATTTGTTCAACTCATGCCAACAAGGAAAAATTGATGAACGATTTTAATGATGATGATGATTATGATGGTGGTGGTGGTGGTGGTGGTGGTAATGATAATGATGATGATGATGATGAGGAGGAGGAGGAGGAGGATAAAAAAACTTACCTCCAAAGTATTATATAACATATGAATGTGAGGAAAACAG
>NC_142931.1:52515376-52557876 GCF_046866305.1 Octopus bimaculoides | reverse complement strand
GTGTGGCTTACGTTGGACTAGAACTCCAATAGGCACATTTTGTATTTGAAGTTAGTTTCTGAAAAAATAGTTAAAAAATAATTGTTTTAACATTTATGATTTTTTCTCTTCTGGAAAATACACTCTACATAATCATCTAAATAACCAAATGAGTTTAAAGTATTACACTGGGTGTCCCCACCAACATCGCTCAACAACCGATGCTGGTGTGTTTACGTCCCTGTAACTTAGTGGTTCGGCAAAAGAGACCAATAGAATAAGTACTAGGCTTACAAAGAATAAGTCCTGGGATTGATTTGCTCGACTAAAGGCGGTGCTACAGCATGGCCACAGTCAAATGACTGAAACAAGTAAAAGAGTAAAAGAAAGACATTATCCCCTTAGCATTTAAACTGGCCATATCTGCCCCAAATATTCTACATGTTTCAGATCCAGCCTTTCACACTGACCATATAATGTCATTCTAAAAACATGTCGCACTATTGCAACCTAGAAGCAGAGAGATAATGTATGATTAATTCAAACTAATTTGAATAAATAAGCATTATGTTTGACAGTATAATCTGAATGCCAAAGGGTCAACCCGTTAGCATTCAAACTCACCATATCAAGCCAAATTATTCTATTTGTTTTCTGTTCAAACTTGCCAGACCTGACCTCTCACACCTACATTACAGTGTTTTTCTATAAATAAACAATCACATCATCAAAATCTCAAAGTTATGAGATAATGCATGATTAATTCAAACCAATTTGAATAAAGAAGCATTACATTTGACAGAATAATCTGAATGCTAAAGTGTTAAACAACATTAGTTGTTAGGATTGGGTTACAACTAGATATTCTGTAGATTAAGAGGGAAGATGAGTCATTCATTCAGAAAGAAGTTACTGATTACTGCTTACCACAATGTCTATTGTAGTTATTAATAATCAAGTTCTTCTATAAATCACTTATCCTATCTTTTTTGTTTACCAAAATGTCCATTGTAGTTACTAGTAATCAACAGTCTTTCTATAAATCACTTATCCTATCTTTCTACCTCACACCAGAGGTAAACATACTACAAATGTGTTTACTTGTGTCATTTAGTTAAACTATTGACAACATAAAGGATTGAACACAACCAACTCAAGCTAAAGCAGAGCAAACAATATATCTCTTTAAGACAACTATCACTTCTAATTTCAAACTATAATTCACAGCTGTCTAATATGGCAGGGTTACAGAATGGGAAATCTGCAGCTGAGGTCTTTGAACACAGCCCTATGAAAGAAGTTTGAACATTTTAATAAAAAATATACATTTTTGTTGATTATATTCTTTCTCAATTTTTATTTCCAGTTTGTGTTGTAGGATACATCAAGCCATCCTTAGACAACTTCAGCAGCATACGAGTTTTTCTACAAAAATTAGTTGCTAGGCCTTCACTCTATGCCTCTGTTTCTGGAGAAAGAGATGCCTGCACCTATATTTTAAATTTTTATATTACTTTTTCAATTTTTCACTTATTCTGATTGTTCAGAGTTTGCATTGTATCTTAGTCTGTAAATACAATAATATTATCATTGTTTTAATTTCCTTTGTATATATGGCCATAAAGAAAATTGAAAGTAATTTAATAATGAAAACTAAGATACTTTGAACAGAACCAGTATTTTAAACTAAGAAACCATATTAAAAATTAACACAAGGGATTAAAAGGTAAAAAGAAATTCAGGTAGATAACATCAAAATATAAACTAGAATACAAGTGAAAAACTGTCCTGAACAAATGAACAAATAGGAAAGATGGTGAGTCATCACAAACTGACCACTGGAGGTAACATTGGATTGGCTAAACACTTTTTGATACATTCCATCTTATATAAGCACTGAACCTTTTAGCATTTAAACCATATCCAGCCCAAAGCCTATCACACATACCCTTCAATGTCACTCTAAAAGTATAGTCACATCATCAAAATTTCGAAGCATGATTAATTAAAAACAATGTGAATGAAAAAGCACTACATTAGATAGGATAATCTGAATGCTAATGGATTAAATGATAAACTTACCTTATGGTTCAGACGATAAGTTATGTTTTTTATGAGATTTTTTGAATTTGCTTTGTGAATTGTGAAACTTAGAATATCTGAAAGAAGATCTTTGTGATTTGTGTTTTCATTTGTCCTAAAATAGAAACATATTTAGTTTATTCATAGGATTCATACTACAAAACTGGAATGGAAAGAAATGTGATTTTCTATTCTCATCTCTACCTTAAGAAGGTACCTTCTTATCACAGTCTGTTCTTATCCAGAGACTGTTTTTGTAAGATTCAAACAGAAATGTTGTAAGCCACTAAATCTAGACAGTTATATAAAATATGTAATCAGTTTGCTATTCTAAGGTGGTTCCTTCCCATAATCAGTACATTTCACATAATACCTGGCCTTCTGGGAACTTTCTCTCCTACGTGGTATTTTTGTGATCTCTTACCACAAGTATATCATGCAGGAAAACAATGTTCTTTCCCTCGACATCAGCAAGGTCTTCATATCTGGTATGGGAATCTCTTAACTAAGTTGTGCACTTTGGGGCTCCATCCCTATTTTATTGGCTGGCAAGTTTCCTATCAGACTGCTCCTTCACAACATCCGCTATCATGGCTTCCTGTGACATATACTTTGGTATGCCTCAAGGATTGGTTATGTTGTCTATATACTTTCTTCTATACATGAATGATTAAACTGCAATTATTTCTAATGACACATACAATCTTATAGCACGACACTCTATCCACATATATAGAGTTTTGCAACACTATACCCTCCTTGCACATATCAAGAAAACAGCCCTATAACATAGTTGTATGCTGTCAACTTAATGTGACAGTCCCATGAAGGGAATAATACTACTGCTATTTAGCCCTAGGAAGCAGCACCACTTCTTGTCAGCCTTGACACATTTCCAGTGTCCTTATGTTTACAAGGGGGAGACAAGCACCTCCACTTAGCTAAGCCTGCATCCAGAGACATGTTTCTGAATCTTTGCTCGTCATCAGTCTGGAGTAGCAATGGCCTGCTCGTTGGAGATGCCTGTCAAGCTCTCGTAAACATATAATAATTCTAGTGAAACACATTCACTGTCACATTAAGTCAACAGAATACAACTACTTTATCGCATCACTACTGCATAAATCTCTCTGGGAGATTTAGAAATGTATTATTTCTACTTTTGAAATCAGTGAATGTGTTTCACTAGAAGTATTATATGTTTACAAGAGCTTGACAGGCCATTGCTACTCCAGACTGATGATGAGCAAAGATTCAGAAACATGTCTCTGGATGCAGGCTTAGCTAAGTGGAGGTGCTTGTCTCCCCCTTGTAAACATAAAAACACTGGAAATGTGTCAAGGCCGACAGGAAGCGGTGCTGCTTCCTAGGGCTAAATAGCAGTAGTATTATTCCCTTCATAGGACTATCACATTAAGTTGACAGCACATAACTACTTTATCGCATCACTACTGCATAAATCTCTCTGAGATATTTAGAAATGTATTATTTCTATTTTTGAAAGCCCTATAACAGTTCCTGCATAAAAAAAGGCTTACAGCATTGCACTTTCCCTGCATACATCAAGAACACAGTTTTGCAACTCCATACCCTCCCTGCTGCTGCTGCATCATCATCATCATCACCATCATCACCATCTCATTTAACGTCCATTTTCCATGCTAGCATGGTTTGGACAGTTTGACAGGAGCTGCCTAGGTTCCCTGTCTGTTTTGTCGTGGTTTCTACAGCTGGATGTCCTTCCTAATATCAACCACTTTACAGAGTGTACTGAATGCTTTCATGTAGCACCAGCTTGGGTGCTTTTATATGGCACCGGCATGGATGCTTTTTACGTGGCACCAGCACCCTGCATATATAAAAAAGGAATGTTGCAATAATACACTCTCTTTGTTTTAGAAGGAAACAATCTTGCAACACTACATCCTCTCTGTTAATGAACAACACAGTTAAAATCCTTCAATTTATAATGTTTGCTGTTCTCTAATGAAACTCTACCTAGAAAGGACCACAAAGTTTATGGACACAACCCATCATCTGGATAATTTTTTTAAAAATCAATTTTGGTACATTTATATTAACACTAAACACTAATCCAGGTGTTTTCAACTACAGGATGTTAGGTTCTTAACATAATACTGACATGTATCAATTTCAGTGTTCTTAATTCATCACAACTTTATGACTCATGTAATAAACACACAAAATCAAATTTGTTGACATCGAAAATTTAATAGTAAAGTAGGTTATAAAACAAGAAATTTTAATTAACTGAAATAACATTTTAAAGCATCCATAGATCTTAAGCACTATAGAGCAAGCTCACTTTCCAATGCATTTCATTTTTAACTAATTAATATGTTTTGTAAATTACATCAAGTATGTTAGCATCCACTTTACTACAGTTAACTAAATCAACTACAATATATTACAGCTGTTTATTTTATTAAAAAGACTAAGTCCACTCTAGAACTGATTCTCATACTGACCTATTAAATTGAATGTTCACAGTTGCTTCTATATTGTCTCAGTCAACAATTATTTCTTATACTAGCATTATGGACCTAAAGCCCAAGATATTTTTAGTGGTGAGATCAGTGAAAATTTCATGTTTTAAGTAGTACAAATGTAGTAAAATGACAGAGCTCACTGGTAGTTTTCCTCTACCTAATCAGTATTCCACATTATATAAGGGTTTCTTTTCAGAGCATGTCAGCAATTTCGTAAGATATAGGTGATCTTTTCTAGATTACCAGAATTAAAGTCAAATCAATCCTAAGAATTTGAACTTGAAACTACAGAGGACAAAACTAATTAATGCAATTTAGTTAACTTTGGCACCTGACTCTGGCTCTCTGCATTCCTTAATCTTAACAATATTTATTGTAAGGCATCTCCTGCAACATGGAAGCATTGCATTCCTATAAAATCTTGCTATAATTTGGAATTCTGTAAGTATGAATTCTATTTTCCCACTGTCTTCAGTGTTATATAACTTGGAAGTCAATAGAGAATTAGATTTTGCATTACAGAATTCCAGATTACAAGATTTTCATGAATGCAAAACTTCTGTAACATAGAGGATGCCTGTCTTAATAATTATATGAGAAAGATAAAAAAAATTACTGTATATTTATTAAATACTATGTTTCATTTTTAAACAGTTTTATATCTATTTTCCATTGTAACCTGAGTGAAAACTTCCCCCCTTTTTTTCCTGTAAATTTGTTCGTCGCTATATGACTGGTGCATTTATTCCATTGTTGATTTGCTCTGGACAAAATGAGGCAAATAGAGTGGTATACTTTTGTCTCGGAGTACAATGCAATAGCCATGCTGAGGTTTGAACTTATGACAACTAAGAGATAAAATGAGAAATAACTCAAGTGGTCTCACCGGTTAGCTTCAGTCATTTGTATGATGTATGTTAATGATTTGTAGAGGACAACACTGTAAAATATGGGGTCATCTGAGAAAGAAAAAGAAAAAGAAACATTATTATCTGCCACTTTCACTGTTTAGCTGAACTTCTAATGATAAAAATTTAACTGATTTAATTTTAATGGTACACTGAAACAATGAATTAGGCTTGCTTATGAAATTTTTCTAACATCTACCTCATCATTAGCAGCTATTTTGATGTCTCAGTGATTTTAGACATTAATACATTGAGATATTGACAAAAAGAATATCAAGCTGTCAATAAAATCAAGTTCTGATGAAAAAAAAATTTTGATTTTAGTTTCATTACACTTTTTTGGAGAATGACTTAATATCAGTTTTCCATTTGGGAACAGCACCAAAGAAGACCCTACTCTTTATCTTCAACCATAGGAGATAATTACAGTAAATAAGGAAGAATAAAACACAAACACCATGATATAGCAGCAGATATCAATGGATAAGTCCATCTAGATGAGACTGTATTTTTGATAATTGATTCATGAAATAAATGTAATGAAATAAACTCCACTCTTCACTTAATTTCTATCTATGTACGTGTGCACGTGTGTGTGTGTGTGTGTGTGTGTGTGTGTGTGTTTGTATACAGGGTGCGATGGGTAAATTGTCATTGTATATCTTTAATGTCAGGCATGTTTTTTTTTATTTTGTCAACTGTGAGAAAAACAGCACCATGACGCAATTCACTCAGCCAGAAATTTGGAAATGACTTGCTGTGCTGCTTGGCAGTTGCACTGGAAGCTCCAATACAAACATTTCAGAGAGTTTGGGTGACAATCTGAGGACAGTGTAATCTGAGGTCATGTACCAAGAGTGATAAAAATCAAACATCCAGTCAATATCATGGTGTTTGGAGGGACCATTAGTGATGGTGACATTATGCCTACATTCATCTTCCCACACAGCCTCAGATGCAACACAGAGGCCTACATAAAGCCTAGAGGAGGTAGTGCTGGGTCAAGAGGGTGGCTGCTGGAAGACCCTATGTTAGCAACAGGACTTTGCACCATGCTACACAAGCAGGAGAACCCAGTCATAGCTGTCAGACAATTTCAGCAACCACATCACCCCTAACATCTGGCCACCTAACTCCCCAAACTGCAACCCCCTTGATTATTATGTGTGGGGTACAGCTGAGCGAGAAACTAACAAAACTCCTTGTAACACCAAAGATGAACTGAAGGCAAGAGTATGGTAGCATTCACCAACTAAGACAAGGAGACAATCCAGGAGAGTTGCAAGATATTTTGAAGTCGTCTGGAAGCCGTGGTTGAAGCAAATGGCGATTTTATTGAATAAATTTACTCTTTAGTATTTCAAGATATTTTTATGTAATTTTGGTAAATATATCTGTATTTTAACAGAAATATGGTAGCAAAAGGGTTAATAACTTACAATATAAAAGATAAAAACTAACATTAAAAAATCTTTACACAGACAAGGATGTGTCAATATGGGATATAAAGAGAAAATAATCTTTACCTGAAGATATATTCTTAATTACTGACTCATCAATATGAACTTGGAGGGATTCATCAGAACCAAGATTTACCGAAATGGTTTTATTCTTTAATTCATCAAATTGGAAAACTATAAGGATAAATAAGATTTTATTATAAAGTTAAGTATCAGTAATTGCAAACATGTCATGTATTTGATCATGAACTAAAAAGAAGAGAAAGTAGCATATTGCATAGCCTTCGTAGTTAGTATGATGCCAATGAAGAATTTCATCCACATGTGCTTTTGAAGGAGTTTTCATGCCATCACTGAAGTTCTGTACTGTCTTAAAAAAGGATTGCTGGATATACTATGCCTTAAAAGAGGATTGATGGGCAAGACTGAAGCGCTATCCATCCTTCTGTATTTATATATATATAGCAACATTTACATATAAGCAACACTGGAACCCACACACAAGGTACAGGAAACTTATATATACACCATTCTGCTCAAATAATGGAACTGTGGATACAATATACTTACGTATCTTACTTCTGTTTTCCTTCCTCAAGTTAACTCTGTATTTCATATCTTCTCTATAATAACTATTGCTTAGCCATTTTCTTGCATCATTTCTGATGAAGGGATATATAAAATATCCCAGAAACAGCTGTAAGACCTTCTCTTTATAAATGTTCTGAAATCTTTCATAGCCTTGGATTTTTTATCTCATTAGCTTTTGCTTTGCTGAACGACCGACCTGCACAAATGATTTGTTTATAGTGATCGTATGTTTGTGCTGTACATTAGCTCACTCTCTTCATCATGTCAGGTGTCAAAGTGATTGCAGAGCAATGTGAGATGATGTGTTTTGCTCAAGAACATAATGTGCCTCCTGGTGTAGGAATTAAAACTAAAATCTAGTGATTGAATGCAACACTCTAACCCCTAAGCTATGTACCCACACACACATATATAAAAGGAATTGCTGAAGTTGTTACAATATAGTATGGCTTGTGATATTTATTTGTTCTGGCTCTATTTATTCTGAGTTCAAATCCTGTGAACAGCTTTGTTTTCCACCACCTTGGGAAGGGGTGTCAATAAATAAAGTACCAATAATAAATAAATACCAGTTCTTCTTCTCTCCCTCCATCTTTGTTTTACTGCATTGTGAGAGGGTCATGAGAGACTACTCAGAGTGTCTGAGATGTCAGAAATGTAAAAAGACCTACTGTTGCAACTAAAAATCTCCAAGGAGATCCAAAGAGACACTTACACTCCAAGAGCTAGCAGTTACATGCATACAATATATTCATTCATTATCTAATTATGCATATACCCATACATTTAAGGATAATTTTTTTTTCCTTGAAAATAGACCAAAATTGATGAAGCACAGAGTAAATACTCAAATAATGAACAATTCTGCATATTAAAATGTGTTGCAAGCATTTTCATTGTCACACAACTATGACAAACACTGCCTCAAAAAGACCCATCCAACACATTCAAGCATGGCAAAAATGATGTAAAAATTATGAGGTGTAGATGTGGCTGTGTGAGGGTTTAGAAAAACTGAAGCTGCAATAAGTGTGTGAATCTGAGAGGGGAATGTGTTGAATAAAATAATTAATTGATCCTCCTGTATTTTCTTTTATCCAAAGCCAAGAACTTTTCAGTACCCCCAAGTATATACATTCCATATGTGTGTGTGCATGTGTATGTCTGTGTTTGTCCCCTACCACTGCTTGACCACCAGTGTAGATGTGTTTACATCCCTGTAACTTAGCAGTTCAGCAAAAGTGAACGATAGATTAAGTCCCACACTTAGAAAAAAAAGTACTGAGATCGATTCATTCAACAAAAAATTCTTCAAAGCAGTGCCCCAGCATGGCCATAGTCTAATTACTGAAACAAGTAAAGGATAAAAGGTAAAAGATGGCTATAATGACATTGAAGAAAATGGAAAAGTAGAAATAAAATGCCCTTCTTACCTATATTTTCTTTTTCAATTTTGATTTGTTCAGAGGAATTTGTTGTATTTATATTCTCCAGGAATTTGTCAACAACTTTCATTACCTTTGTAGGATACAACTTTTTCTGAAATAAATAGTATTGTAACATTAATAACTGAAAGGTGATGAGCCGTCAGAATTATTAGCACACCAGGCTAAATGGCATTTCGTCCATCTTGACATTCTGAATTCAAATTCAGGCAAAGTCAACTTTGCCCTCCATCCTTTTGAGGTCAATAAAATAAGTACCAGTTGATCACTGGGGTTAATGTAATTGACTTATCCTCTCCTATGAACTTACTGGCCTTGTGCCAAGATTTGAAATCAATATTAGTAACTGCTAAAAGGCGGAAAGCTGCCAGAATCATTAGTACACTGGGCAAAATACTTAATGACATTTTGTCTATCTTTATGTTCTGAGTTCAAATTGTGGCAAAGTTGACTTTCCTTTCAGGGTTGATAAAATAAGTACCAGTTGAGCAATGGGGTTGATGTAATCGATTTATACTCTCCTGCAAAATGGCTGGTCTTGTGCCAAAATTTGAAATTAATATTAATAATGCTGAATAATCATTTTTAACTATTACATACATTTTTCTGGCTCAGAAATATTTACAACCTTTTAGAATTTTCACAAATAAACATATGTGTCATAAGAATTCAGAAACTTTGAGGGAACATGAAATAATTCTTATTTGGAATGGTGAACCTTGAAGCAGCTAAAGTATAAATTAGTGAGTAAGGATAAAATTTCTAAAATGGATAGAATATAAATGGATAGAATATAAATGGATAGAATATAAATGGATAGAATATAAATGGATAGAATATAAATGGATAGAATATAAATGGATAGATTCAAGGGATTGCCTTGGTTCAATGGTAGGATGTTTGTCATGTTTACAAAAGATGTGAGATTATGTCCCACGGGCAGACTGCAATTTTTTCAGGTGTGGCTGTGTGGTAAAAATATTGCTTCCTAACCACATGGTTTCAGGTTCAGTCTAACTGCGTGGCACCTGGGCAAGTGTTTTCTACTATAGCTTTTGGCCAACCAAAGTCTTGTGATTGGATTTGGTAGACAGAAACTGAAAAAAGCATGTGTGTGTGTGTGTGTGTGTGTGTGTGCGTGCGCGTGCGTGTGTGTACCTGTGTGTGTGTCTTTGTGTCTGTTTGTTCCCCCCATTACTGCTTCATGACCAGTGTTGATGTGTTTATGTCTCTGTAACTTAGCAGTTTGGCAAGAAACCGATAGAATAAGTACTAGACTATAAAAATAAGTCCTGGAGTCAATTCAAGGCAGTGCTCCAGCATGGCCACAGTATTACGACTGAAACAAGTAAAAGAGTAGATGGTTGTTTCAACTCAATATTTACAAGCTGTTATTTAGATGTGACTTGGTACACTTGATAGTGCAGTAAACAAAAATATTTTCTGGCATTCTGTTACAGCTCTTAATATTTGGTGTTCAAATTCTTCTAAGGTCAGTTTTGCCTTTTATCCTTCTAGAATCATTCTGAGCATGATATAATTAACTAACACCTCCCTCTAAATTTCTGCCCATGTGCCTATTCTAGAAATCAAAATTAATACTATCTTTATCTTTTCCTCGTTTCACATAGGACTTGAGGGTTTTACTTGAACAAATTGACTCCAGTACTTGGTTTTAAACCTGATAATTATTCTGTCAATTTTTCTTCTCAAACCACTAAGTTACAATCAAAAACCACTTTCAAGCCGTGGTGTGGGGACAAACACAAAGACACACACACCTAAATATACACATACATATATATAAGCATATACATATAAATACGTACGAGCGTACGAATGGCGGCGGAGTGGTTGGCGTTAGGAAGGGCATCCAGCTGTAGAAACTCTGCCAAATCAGATTGGAGCCTGGTGTCGCCTCCTGGTCCACCAGTCCTCAGTCAAATCGTCCAACCCATGCTAGCATGGAAAGCGGACGTTAAACAACGATGATGATGATGATGATGATGATGATGATGATGATATAAATACATACATATATGTCTACATACATGGCCTAGTTCTTAGTGTGTTGCACTCATGAGCATAAGATCATAATTTTGATTCCCAGACCAGCAGTGCATTGTGTTATTTCATTTCATGTGGCTTCAGTCTACTCAACTGAAAATGGGTAACCCTGCAATGGCCTGGTGTCCTGTTAAGAAGGGATGTTGGCCTACCTACTTCGGAAGTGCATTTCTGTTTGAGAGGTTATTCCTTTTTTTTTTTTTCTTTTAATGTCATAAATGATAATTATGATAACAACAATTAGGCTAATTAACAACAACCAAAATAAAAACATCAATGTTATACAAATATAAAGAAAAAAATTTTACCTCATTGTTCAAGTTTGTCCAACAATTTTTCATTGTTATATTATTTAATACATCTACAAAAATCTAGAAAGAAATTAAGAGAAAGATTACAAAGGTATGTTAAAAAATAAAATATGCAGTTTCATGATAAAACTAATAACGAACATGTAAAGAATTAAGCTATTTCAGTCAAATTAAGTAGTGGTCTTAATAAGAGAAAAACTTCATTTAAAAATATTGTACTTTCATCAGCAAATACAGCTTACTTTTATTTCACATTTTGATGTTCTACATTTTTCTTATTTTTCACATTTTTCCATGTGAATTTGTGAATCCAGAATCTCATCGTAATGATACGAAGGTGTTGATATGTATATATGTATATGTGATAGATAAATTGCTATGTATATATGATAAAGCGTTGATATGTATGCATGTGGCTGAAAAAAAAAACAATTTCTCTTCTATGACCCTCTCACACAATTCCTAAACACAATTGATGAACTATGCTTGTTACTTCAGCCACCTAATCTGAAGATAAGAAACTGTAAAAAAACTGAACGACAGACGAAGTGGAAGAGACAGAATTGTTTATAGGCAATTTTGTTCACCTAGGTCCTGAGACATGGTTGCTCAACCTGCTGAATTTAGCAGCTAAATTGTCTCTTACCATTTTAAATAAAGGTTGCATTGAACAATGTAATCCTTGATATACAAAAGATAGGATTATTACCTTTAGAACGCCTTCCATCATAGTTTTGTTTATTATGACTGATCTATGAATGCATGAAGGCAATAACATTTACTTCAAGCTGAGTTATGTGACTAAATTGCCAGTGGTAGGCAGTTGTGGAAGAAAGAAGACTATGCTTTGAATAGTTAAAATAACCCTTATTTGCAAAAAGTTTGATAAAGACTATATTGAACCTTTAGTTATATGTTGCTATTTCCTTCTTATATATATGTTCCCACGAAGGCATGTAGCCTAGTGGTTAGGCTGTTACACTCACAATTGCTAGATTGTGGGTTTGATTCCCTGACTGGGTGACACATTGTGTTCTTGAGCAAAACACTTCATTTCACATTGCTCCAGTTCACCTTCGATTAGGGCCTGCTCACCTAGTCAGCAGGGTGGCATCATTCAAAAGCTAAAACAATGCAAAAGTGCATTGTGACCAGTGATGTGTAACAACATCTGATAGTCTGGTGAACATATTACATGTGACGTGGTAAATGTTCCTAGTTCATTTTCAACAGTCAGATGGCTATGGTTAAGGGAATTCATTTCTATATATTCAAATGATAGAACCATTCACCAATGACACACCGAGCACACCCTGTTAAGTGGTGGGTATTAGGAAAAGCATCCAGCCATAGAAACCAGGCCATAACAGACAGTTGGATTGGAGTCTGGACAACTCCCTGCAAACCAGCTCCATGTCAAACTGTCCAACCCATGCCAGCATGGAAAGCAGATATAAGATATATATATATATATAATACAAATGATAAATGAGTATATGCATATATATGTACATGTATGTACGTACTTACATCTACCTGTATATATAGATGCTTATCTGGGTACAGGACATTGCAAACAAAGCATAGACAAAATGATAAACGAGTACAGAAAACACACAGGCCACATAGAGAACATCTCCTTCATCAGCTGCCTCCATTCTAACACAGGCGTTTCGAAGAGTAGAGCAGTATGTATATATATATATATATAAATATATAAATATATATATATATATATATATATATATATATATATATATATATATATATATACCTTTTATCTTTTACTTGTTTCAGTCATTAGACTGCAGCCATGCTGGGGCACCACCTTGAACAATTTTTAGCTGAATGAATCAACTCCAGTACTTATTCTATTATTTCTTTTGCTGAACTCCTAAGTTACAGGCACATAATCACACCAACACTAGTTGTAAAGAGGTGGTGGAGTAGACAAACATAAACACAAAGACACACACACACATATACAATGGGCTTCTTTCAGTTTCCATCAACCAAATCTGTACGCAAGGCTTTGGCTGGCCTGAGGCTATAGTAGAAAACACTTGCCCAAGGTGCCACACAGTGAGACTGAACCAGAAATTATGTGGTTGGGAAGCAAACTTTTTATCACACAACCATGCCTGCACCTGTACATATATATATATATATATATATATATATATATGTGTGTGTGTGTGTATGTATGTATATATATATATATATATATATATATATATATATATATATATATATATATACACACATACATACATATATATATGTATGTATGTGGCATGTAAAAAGCACCTACCGATCATGGCTGTTGCCAGCCTCCTCTGGCCCCTGTGCCGGTGGCACGTAAAAAGCATCCACTACACTCATGGAGTAGTTGGCGTTAGGAAGGGCATCCAGCTGGAACCTGGTGCAGCCTCCTGGCTTCCCAGACTCTGGTCAAACTGTTCAGCCCATGCTAGCATGGAAAACGGATGTTAAACGATGATGATGATGATGATGAATGAATCTAAATTTTCATTAAAATCTTAAATTCTCCAGGGTTTGAATTAATATACTCACTTGAATGTTATCCTTGTTTTCCATGATGATATCAATTAAATTGTTTTCAGTATCAATTAACTTCACAAGCTTATGCTCCTTTGAATTAGATGTTCTATTTTGCAACTTATCAGCGGTATCCCTTTCCATCATAGTTGGGTTGTTATAAATTGTAGTGGTCTAAGAAACAAAACAAAAGTGTTCAATAAAATAAAATTAATAAAGACTGAAACATTATTTTACATGTGTGTGTATGTGTGTGTGTGTGTGTGTGTGTGTGTGTGCACGTGCTCGTTTAAAAATTATATACTCTTTACTCTTTTACTCTTTTACTTGTTTCAGTCATTTGACTGCGGCCATGCTGGAGCACTGCCTTTTAGTCAAGCAAATCGACCCCAGGACTTATTCTTTGGAAGCCTAGTACTTATTCTATCGATCTCTTTTGCCGAACTGCTAAGTTACGGGGACGTAAACACACCAGCATCGGTTGTCAAGCGATGTTGGGGGGACAAACACAGACACAAACACACACCACTCACACATACATATATACATATATATACATATATACGACGGGCTTCTTTCAGTTTCCGTCTATCAAATCCACTCACAAGGCTTTGGTCGGCCCGAGGCTATAGCAGAAGACACTTACCCAAGGTGCCACGTAGTGGGAATGAACCCGGAACTATGTGGTTGGTAAGCAAGCTACTTACCACACAGCCACTCCTGCGCCTATATATGTACAAATAAATGGAACGAATGGAAAATACACACATTGAATGTCACTAGATCCTCATCAGTTATTGTCCAAAGGATTAAAACAATTTCATGCCTTTACAAATTAATCAGAGAAAGAGTAGAATTTCAAGGAAAACAATTTTGCATGGAAGGGTATCTCCTTGCCAGTTTATATGGCTAAGGAATAACACTGTGTAACATGATTTTTGTCCTTGGGTAGCAACTATTATTTCCTTTTTTCTTACTCCTAGAAACTATGGAAAATGGCTAATATTTCTTCAAACTTTGCTTTTGCTACATTTATTCAAACCCCAAAGAATCCCTCTCAACACATGGCTATGATGCTCCTCGACTATTCCTGCTCACCATCAAAGATGCACGTATTGTCAGCCACTAAGAGACATGCACAAACTTTCACCACTCAGATCTTTTTTCTTCTCGATACATTGTGTGTATGTGTGTCTAGGTGTAGTGTATGCATGTGTTTGAGCATATGTGTGTGTGTGTGTGTGTGTGCACACGCATGTGTGTGTGTGTGCGTGTATGTGAGTGAATGAGTGTTTATTTGCTATTTGATTTTAGTTCCAAATATATTTTGGCAGCCATTTAGGACAAAAAAACCCCAAAAAACAATGAATTAAATAAATAGACATACTAATGTAAAATCAATAAGTTTGATGAAATATAATGTAAAACAAAAATACTGAACTTAGATATGCTATATCTTAAGTATCGCCAATTTAATTTTACCACAGAATTCTGTTACAGCAGGAAGTTAAAAAAGAACAAAATCAGTAAAATCTTACCTTTTCGGTAACTGGAGAACCTGGAAGAAATTGAAACACAAAACTTTTTAATGTCTTAGTAAAAGAAAAAACAATTAAATAGGTACAGTTGTTTCTATTATATTCCAGAACAGCTCCAGTTCCTGTTCAGTAAGCTAAAGTCAAAAGCAGTCCCACCAGAACTATCTCATCTTTATTTTTCATCATCATCATCGTCGTCGTTTAACGTTCAGTTTCCATCCTAGCATGGGTTGGACGATTTGACTGAGGACTGGCGAACCAGATGGCTGCACCAGGTTCCAATCTGATCTGGCAGAGTTTCTACAGCTGGATGCCCTTCCTAACGCCAACCATTCCGAGAGTGAAGTGGGTGCTTTTACATGCCACCGGCACAAAGGCTAGTCAGGTAGTACTGGCAACAGCCATGCTCAAAATGGTGTTTTTTACACACCACCTGCACAGGAGCCAGTCCAGCAGCATTGGCAATGACCTCGCTCAAATGTTTTTCATGTGCCACTGGCACAAGTGCCAGTAGGGCGACGCTGGTAACAATAACACTCAAATGGTCCTATTTATGTGCCACTGGCCCAAAAGCCAGATAGCTGCTCTGGCAATGATCACACTCGGACGGTGCTGTTAGCGCTCCACTGGCACAGGTGCCAGTCATTGAGTTTGGTTCAATTATGATATCAATTTCACTTGCCCCAACAGGTCTTCGCAAGCAGAGTTTAGTGTCCAATGAAGGAGAGGTTGGCATGGGTGCCAGTCGTCGAATTTGGTTCGATTTCGATTTCGATTTCACTTGCCTCAACAGGTTTTCGCAAGTGGAGTTTAGTGTCCAATGAAGGAAAGATATGCATAAGTGGGCTGGCTACACCCCTGGCAGAGGCTACAGATTATAGTCTCACTTGGCTTGCCGGTTCTTCTCATACACTGCATATTTCCAAAGGTCTCGGCCACTAGTCATTGCCTCAGTGAGGCCTAATGTTCGAAGGCCTTGTATATTTAATTCTATATTCTTTTATTCTTATACTTTTTTTCTTTCATTCATTAGATTACAACCATTTTGGAGCACCATCTGGAAGAACAAATCAACCCCAGGACTTGTTTTCTTTTTAAGCTTGGTACTTATTCTACAGGTCTTTTTTGCTGAACTTATAAGCTACAGGGATGTGAACACACCAACACCAGTTCTCAAGCAGTGGTGGGAGACAAACACAAATGCACATACACACACCATATATATATATATATATATACACACATAGGTATGACAGGCTTCTTTCAGTTTTTGTCTACCAAATCCAGAGACTATAGTAGATGACACTTGCCCAAGGTGTCATACAGTGGGACTGAACCCTGAACAATATGGATGGGAAGTAAACTGCTTACCACACAGCCACAGTCCAACATAATTTCATATACATGTTTTTTAAATGGTTTAATATTATTTAAAGAAAATTTGCCTGTTATTTCTACCAAGTCAAGTGACTCTGTAAGCAGTTGCTCCCACGTGATACACCATGGTACAGTGTTATGTTGCAAGATGCACACTGACAATAAGGAATTATATTTACATAAGAGAAAAATATAGACTGAAATACTAAGTATAAAGCCTGATTAATTTGCTTTATATATTGAGTAAGGATAATTTCATGTACTTTAAATAATTTATATTTATAGGCATGGCTGTGTGTTAAGAAGCTTGCTTCCCAACCATATCATTCTGGGTTCAGTCCCACTGTGTGGCACTTTAGACAAGTGTCTTCTACTATAACCTTGGGCTGACCAAAGCTTTGTGAGAAGATTTGGTAGATGGAAACTGAAAGAAGCCCATCGTGTGTATGTGTGTGTGTGTGTGTGTCTTTGTATTTGTGCTTGTCCCCACCACATTACTTAATAACCAATGTTGGTGTGCTTACATCCCCCATAACTTAGCAGTTCAGCAAAAGAGACCGATAGAATAAGTACTAGGCTTACAAAAAATAAGTCCTGGGGTCAATTCCTTTCACTAAAACCGTTGTAGGTAGTGCTCCAGTATGGCCACAGCCAAATGACTGAAACATGTAAAAGAACAAAAGACTAAAAGAATAGGCTAAAATGAATTATTTACTATAAAATAGAATGTATCCATAAATTTTAGTCAACATTGTATGTTGACCAAAGCCTTGTGAGTGTATTTCATAGATGGAGACTAAAAGAAGCCTACCACACGTGTGTGTGTGTGTGTGTGTGTGTGTGTGTGTGTGTGCGTGCGTGCGTGCGTGCGTGTGTAGGTTACTGTCTCCTTGCCTGGACATTGTGTGATAGTTATAAACAAATGTTATTGTCATGCAAGTGATGTCTTCATCCATTTTCCATGAAAAACATGTCTGGTCATAGGGAAATATTACTTTACTTGGAAAACAAGTGAGGATTGGCAAAAGGAAGGGCATTCCTTTACTTTATTCCTTTACTTGTTTCAGTCATTTGACTGCGGCCATGCTGGGGCACCGCCTTTAGTCGAATCAAATCGACCCCAGGACTTATTCTTTTGTAAGCCTAGTACTTATTCTATCGGACTCTTATTGCCGAACCGCTAAGTTACGGGGACCTAAACACACCAGCATTGGTTGTCAAGCGATGTTGTGGGGGACAAACACAGATACACAACATATACACACATACATATATATATATTTATATACGACAGGCTTCTTTCAGTTTCCGTCTACCAAATCCACTCACAAGGTTTTGGTCAGCCCGAGGCTATAGTAGAAGACACTTGCCCAAGGTGCCACGCAGTGGGACTGAACCCGGAACCATGTGGTTTGTAAGCAAGCTACTTACCACACAGGCACTCCTGCGCCTATGTAAAAAAGGCTCAACAAAAATTACATCCAACCCATGCAAACGTGGAAAAGTTGTTAGAATAATGATGATGATGATGATGATGTATGCCAAATGACTATGTCTCAAGTCCCAGATGAAAAAACTGCCTGTGAACAATTCTACCTCTTCCACTTCTTCTGTCTTACACTTTCAGTTTTTTTATAGTTTCATAATTTCTGATTAGGTGGCTGAAATAACAGGCAATACAACATCTTCATGAAGAGGTAAAGACAGATCAAACTGATATTAGAATTTCTTTCATGAACAAGTACCCACTTTAACCACTTAGAGACACTGGTTGCTATTACTGAGGACTTAAGTAAATTAAAAAGAGCGATTTGCATACATAACACATACTTTGCAGCTAGGTTGATTAGTAAATTATTGGTGCATTAGGAGTACTTTGTTTCAATATCATATTGCTATCAAACAACAGCTGTGACTTGCAAAACAATTATGGCTTGGTAGCTTGCATTCACTAATTATTTTAACTCTTTAGCATTCAGATTTCTCTGTCAAATGTATTGCATATTTGATCACATTGCTTTGAATTAATCCTGCATTATATTGCAGCTTTGAGATTTCGATTACATAATTGTTTATTTTTAGAATGACATTGTCTGCTTAGTGTGAGAGGCTGGATATGGCCAGTTTGAACATAAAACAAATAGAATATTTGGGCCAGATATGGCCAGTTTGAATGCTAAAGGGTTAAATACCTATGTAATCATAAGGAAACAGAGACACCTCCTTCAAATGGTATCCTGTATCAGAACATAGCATAGATTTTAGACAACAGTATATGTAATAAATAAACGTAAACACTTTGCCAAGCATATGTTATATTTGCAAACTGATCTCTCTGATTTAATACAAAGATATCATAATAAAGGATTAAGAAATAATATTCACTGAGAGAGGATAAGCAACAAGTGTTGAAACTAGACAAGCTGAGCCTTCATTTTCTTTTCTTTTTTTTTGTATATAACACATATGAATTAATGTATATTGTTATTGGAGTGCTGTACAGTAGTGTAAAGTTCATAGTAAGAAAAACATAAAATGTATATAATAATATGTGTTGGTATGTGCCATTTGTGTTTATACATATGTGTACACATGCTTCTTTGTGTGTTTGCTTGTGTGTGTGTGTACATGTGCATTTATTTTTGTCTGGAGACAACAATCTTGTGAGAATACGAGTGGTCGGAATAAAAATAAACATATAAAAATAAATTACGAACCTGGTTTAACCACAAGAAAATGCCAAATATCCATAGATCCATTTTTTCCCTAAAAATGAAAATGTTTTTTTCATTGATTAAATTGATGCTGTCATTTTAAATTGATATGAAATTGATGTTGCCAATTTGTATATATCACATCAAAATACTTTGTTATTTCTAATTTAGGAAAAGCGGGGTGCAAATGTGGCTGGGCGGTTAAGCTATTTGCTTCCCAAACTTTCAGGTTCAGTCCCACTCTATGGCACCTTGGGTGTCTTCTAGTATAATCCCAGGTCAACCAAAGCCTTCTAAGTGGATTTGGCAGTTAAGAACCAAAAAGTGTGTGTGTGTGTGTGTGTGTGTGTGTGTGTGTGTGTGTGCATGTGTGTGTGAGCATGCGTGCATGTGTGTGTTTGGGTCTTCTTGTCTTGACATGCAATAGTAATAATAAATTAGCATCCTCATCATAAAAGCACAGTACTTCATTTTCAATCTTCCATGAAGACATGTCTGGCCATGAGGAAATATTATCTTGCTTGGAAACATGTGAGGTGTGGTGATGGAATCCAGCTGTACAAATCTGCCTCAGTAAATTACATCTGACCCATACAAACTTGAAAAAATGGACTTTAAAACAATGGTGGTGATGTTTTCAACACATATATTTAAATTAAGATCTATCAAAGTGAGAAATTATCAGTAGCTATAATAACAAAATGAAGGAATTGCAAAGAACATGAAAGGTAGATTACAATTAATAGTAGATTACAATTTGGTATGAATTTTAGTCAACTTTAGACAATATCAATTAAAGTTGATTTTATACAACTTGGTTTTTGGATTGTTATTGGACCAAGGTTATGCTAAGACACTATCTTCATGAATACATAGTTTTAAGAACATGTGAATTTCTTAGCCACACATCCATGATTGTTCTTAGCAAGTTACTGTAGTGAATAAACTTACTGATGAGGTAAAAATAATCCAGAAATACATCCAGAGTTGTCTCCTATACTTACATCATCTACAATTCTTTCTCAACAAATTTTTTCTATTCTGGTTTGTTTTTTTACTGCTCTATGCATTAAGTATGCTGACACTCATTTACCTAATGTTCATCACAAGGATGCCATCTCAGAATATTGTAATCTTTTATTTAGCTTGGAAAATTATCTTGTAAAATGCAAAATCATTTTACTTACTTTAAGGACCAAAGTATAACTTTCATTTATAACTTGATTAGGTTGCTTAGGTTTTAATAAACAATTTGTTATATTTCTATAAAAGACTGACTTCCATTTTTCTCTGTTTGAATCTGGAAACCAAATGTATAAAAATAAATGAATTAAATGTATTTGAATATAAATTAAAATAATTCATATAAAAGATATGTTGATATTTCATTAAGTTTTTGAAATGGCGGAATTCTGGTTTAAGCACCCCATCAACCCCTCATAATTTTTTTAATTTTTGGAATTTTCAGTAAAATTTTGCAAAATTTGTCACACAAGAATTCATACAACTATGGGGAAAAATTTATTTTTGTGTGTGTGATTTAAGGGCGATTTAGCTGTTATTTTTAGCATGTTTCAAGTCCACCTGATAATTTCCTCATCACTTTGTCACTCTGACATGTTTTTCAGTATTTTTCTCCCCATAAACACATTTAATGGGATAATGATGCACCCAAGAGGGGAGCATTGCTGAGATTTAAGCAAAAAATTTAGTCTGTCGATAGTTCAAACTCTGATTTTGAAAAAAAAATTCAAAAAATAGTGGAACTTTTAGGATTTAGGATGAGGCAATTCAAAAACTTTAAAAATTTTTTTCCATAATCATATAAATTCCTGTGTATAGAACACAAACTTGCAAATATCTTCTGAAAATCCCCCAAAATAAAAATGTTACGAGTGGTTATGTGTGGTGCTTAAACTGGAATTCTGCTTTTTGAAATAATTGACAATTTTAAAGAATCTAAAATGTTTATTTAATAATATTGAAAAATATAATCACTTTACACATGAGTGCTTCTGTGCAAATTTAAGCAGATGGGATTAAGTTTATTACTCTCAATCTCACCTACCAAAAAGCAGTTTATCTTGGTAGGATTTGAACTCAGAATATAAAGTAGCATAACCAAATACTGCAAAGCATTTGTTAGATGCTTTAACAATTCTGTCAATCAGCAACTCATAATATTTGACTGGTATTTTATTCTATTGATCTCAGAGTGATGAATGGTAAAAAGTGATCTCAACTGGATTTGAACTCAAAACTTAAAGCAAGTGATTCTACCACCACCACCATGACGATGATGACAATGACCACCACTATCATTATCATCACCACTGCTGCCACAACTACTAACACTATCAACACCACCATCATAACCTCCACAACGATGACAATGATGATTACTACCATTATCATCACCACCACCACTACCACCAGTCACAATCGCCACCACTACCATTACCACCTCTATCACTACCACCACTAGTATCATCATCACTACATTGTATTGTCAGTTTTCCTATTCCAGCAAAGTTAGCCCATGGTTACATCTAACTGTTTAAAAATATAAAAGGCAACTGAAAAATAATCATTCATGACTAAACTAGAGAAAATAATGATTTTTTTATGCCACAGATCAGCTCTGATCATGCAGAAGTATAATGAAAGGTGTTTCAGTTGTGTCTGTTGATCAAGCTGCCTTTTTTTACTTTTTTAAATATTTATTGCAAACATAGAAGGCAGCAAGCTGGCAGAATGGTTAGCATGCTGGCAAAATGCTTAACAGCATTTTATTTGTCTGTACGCTCTGTGTTCAAATTGTGCCGATGTCATCTTTACCTTTTGTCCTTTTGGAATCAATAAAATATGTACCAGTTGAATGCTGGGGTTGATGTAACTAACTTACCCGTTCCCTGGAATTACTAGTCTTGCACCAAAATTTGAAACCAATATTCATTGCAGGCATTGTGTCAAATGTGTCTTTTCTATTTTAAGACACTAGTATATGATCTAACCATTTAGCATTTAAACCGGCCATATCTATCCCAAATATTTTATCTGTTCTCTGTTCAAACCAGCCATATTGTGCCTTTCACACCTACCCTACAATGTGTTTCTAAAATTAAACGATTACATCATCAAAATCTCAAAGCTACAAGACAATGCATGATTAATTCAAAGTAATGTAAATAAATAAGCATTACATTAGCTCTTTGAATGCCAAAGAGCTAAGGGAGCTTTGGGTGCTATTTCTTGCAAGTTAAACAACCACATTAAAAAGTTATAATCTTACCTAGGATTTGCCATTCTTCTTGACATACTTGTCGATTTTCTTTAATGGATATCTCTTTATCATAGTATACTTTATCCCGTAAGCCTACAATCATTAATTCCTTGTCTAATTGCTTCTTCTTTAAGGCCTACACAAAAAAAAAGAATTATTTTCTGACTTATTCTCTACTTGTTTTGTTCATTTTTTTCATTTTACCAATCACTGTTAAACGTTTGTATTGTACATGAACTCACTACTTCCATCAAATCAACATTGCCTGTACAGGTGCATGATGTGTCACACATGAAATGTCAAAGTTATCATAGAGCAGCATGAGAGGAAGTGTTTTGCTCAAGAACACAACACACTACCCTGTCTTGGAATTGAAACCACAATCTTGCAATCATGAGTGCAATACCTTAATCAGTATGCTACATGCATTTACATACACAACACTATCATCATCATTCATCATCATTTAACATCCGTTATCCATACTGGCATGGGTTGGATGGTTTGATAGGAGCTGGCTAGGCAGAAAACTGCACCAGGTTTCACTGTTTTGGCATAGTTTTTATGGTTGGACGCCCTTCCTAACACCAACCACCTTACAGAGTAGACAGAGTGCTTTTTGCAGCTGGATGCCCTTCCAAATGCTAACCACTTTACAGTGTAGACTGGATGCTTTTTACATGGCACCAGCACCAGCAAGGTTGCCAAGTAACTTGCAAGACAAAGATCTATAAGCTAAGAAAACATTCATCAGTTACTTATTGTTTCAACTGCTTGCAAAAGTGATATTTACTTCTTCAAGAACCTATTTGATTGTCATATGACTGAGTCATAGAACATTAATGATTTTGTCATGGACACAAAACAGCACCAAAGTCAGAATAATTTCACCATCAGCTTTTTGGCCAGTAGGTAGCTCAATACTCTGTTCACTTACCCAGATGTGACACTTAACCTCATATAAATAATTCTGAGGCCAAATTGTTTTTAAGAGAGAACGCTAACACTTCTTATTTGCAATGACTTTTTTAATTTCAGGCAGAACTGTTTGAAACCTTTGTGGTTAAGGAAGACATTGAGTAAATTAACAGAATTTATTTGAACCAATATAACAGTGCTCACAAAAATGATAATAATCTGTTGGATCATAAGATCAATTTTAAAACCTAGCATTCAGTTTGTAATTAGATAAGACATTATTTAGTTCCATGAAGCCAGCTGTATCTAAATCCTGCAGCAATTTTTTCTGATGTTAAGGAAATTTATGTGTAACAAATACACTTCAATAACTGATATCTTTGTCAAGAACTTTGGAATTACTGAATACAAATAAACAATACAATATAAATTAGAAGTTTTCTACCTTCAACTAAACTAAATCATTTTCTATTCATCATATAAATGTGACCTTAGCAAACATGTATAATTTTAACATGTTTCATTTTAAATATAGTTGTTGTATTGTGAATCCAATAGGTTATTGTCATTATTATAAGCACTGTCATATTGAATGGAATAACATTTATTAATTTACCCACTGTCTTCCCTAACCATAAAGGTTAAAAAGGTTCTTTTGCCTGAAACTGAACAAAGACATGGCAAGTGAGAAGTGTCAGCCTCCTCAGTCAGGAACAATTAATGTAAAAGTAACTCTTCATTAACAACAAAGTTGAGTCAAGCCAATAAATGTCAAATAACAGGCTTGAAAGAAATGAAGCTAGCATGCTCCACTGAACGGGTAATGTCAGTGTGCACACACAACAGAGTGTCAATGATTTAAGAGGAAAATTGGGTATAAGAGGCCTCAGATGTTGTGTGCAAGAGAGAAGATTGCACTGGTTTGGTCATGTGATGTGTATGGATGAGGACAGCCACTTAAAGAAGTGCCAAACTCTAATTGTGGAAGGAACCTGTGAAAGGGGTACACCCAGGAAGATGTGAGATGAAGTGGTGAGAAAAGATCTTTGAATACTGGCCCCACTGAGGAAATGACAAGGGACTGGGAGTTGTGGCAATTTGCTGTATTTGAGAAGATGTCAAGCTAAGTAAAATTGTGGTCATCCATACGTACAGGAATGTTCTTTACAAGTGTCAGTGCCATGTAGAATGCACTTATGCCAATGCCATGTAGAATGCACTTGTACCAATGCTGCATAAATGCACCCGTGCTGGTGACATTTAAAAAACACCCAGCACACTTTATAAGGTGGTTGGCATTAGGAAGGATATCCAGCCATAAGAATCATGCCAAAACAGACAATTGGGGTCTGGACAGATGGCCAGCTCCTGCCAAAACCGTCCAACCCATACCAACATGAAAAACAAACGTTTAAATGATGATGATAAACAGACAACAATTACTCAAGAAGTTAGCTGAAAGTTAGACTGATGATACCAGAATATATTTACATATTGGTAAACTTAGACATTGGAAGCACTGAACATTGTCATGCTTCCAAGTAAACTCTTTCTTTAGCTTGCAATATCAAGATTGCAGGTATGAGGTGGTATCAAAGGTTCCCAGACAAGTGATATCTAATAAAAAATAACTTATTTACCTAAGTTTTGACATCATCTCCTTCAAAATAGTCACCTTGCACAGTAATCTGGTGCCATGTAAAACGCATCCAGTCTACACCGGTCCCAGCATTCCTGCCATTTTTGGAAATCGTTTTCCATAACTTAGTCGAGGACATTCTGCGATTTGCTCTGGCTGTTGACAGCTGCGTTAAAACAGTGACCTTTGAGCTGCATTTTCATCTTGGGGGAAGAGATAGAAGTCCACAGGTTCTAAATCTGGTGAAAAGTGCAGGTGTGGAAGTGGTACCATGTTGTTTTTGGCAAGAAACTCACAAGTAAAGAGAGCTCAATGAAGAATTCATTTCTTCACACTCCACAGATTTAGTCGCTTTCGCCAAATGTCCTCCAGCAAATGTTTTAAAACATTGCAGTAGAACTCTCAATTAATGGAGGATGAATTCTTGATGCACAATACCACATTTCCAGGAGTGATGCCGATGAATTCTTGATGCACAATACCACATTTCCAGGAGTGATGCCTGTGGCAGGTCTTCCATATTACTCACAGTTTTCTGGGGATGTTATGGTTTTGAAGCACTTGTGCTACTCGAAACATTGCATACGACCCATTGCCTCATTGCTATAAGCTTGCAGAAGCATGCTCAATGACTCTGTACAAGACTTCCCAAGTGTAACGTAAAATTTCATGTTGGCTCTTTATTTCTGTCCATGACAAAATCGCTGACTACAGCATACACATGATCACAAAAACACATATTTTACAACCTGTGAAGTAAACACAGTAATGTCACATGGTACACTGCCTCATGAAGGTCACTGCTAGCTCTCACAGCAAATACAACTGTGCGCTGCCATCTGTTAGCATGCTACAGAATTAGACTGGGAACTTTTTGATACCACCTCGTACAACACAGATGCAGTGTTTGAGAGTAAGAAATATTCAGCAAGGAAAAGAGTTGTGCACTCAGTCTACTTTTGCACATGAATCAGGATTAATGCTAATTACAAGTGCAGATGAAAAGAACTAATTTATTTTCAGTACTTAACGCAATACAGTCAATGTGCCAACATAACAACATTATGAACAAAAACAATTGAGTGCTCTATGACAGGCCATAGTTTTTCTTTGAGGATTGCAATGGGAAGAACTCATAGATGACAACTATGAGATCTACACTCCTAAAGGAATTATTTCATCTTGTTTTGTTTGCTTTCTTTATAAAATGTTTGAGGGAATTCTTACTTTTCAATTTTTTTTACTGAAATACATTTATTGTAAAAGAAAAAAAAAGAGGGGGTTTCACTCACCTTTTTTATAGCTATCTGATTTCCAGACAGACAAACATTGTCAGAGGCTGAATTCAAATGGAAACCTTGGCGACTTAAGATGTAAATACGTTTATACTGGCATTTATTGCCAAAACAAAGATTTTCCGTTGTGACATTTTCTTTTAAGCAACAAGTCACAAAACAATGTTGTTTTCCTGGAAAATAATATTAGCCTTTTGTTAAAGAATTTACTTCACCTTTTGCAAATTACAGTTGTAAGTTAAATTTTGTATAAAAACTTTCGAAAAAAATTGACCTAACTGAAAAAAAGAAAAAAATTAAAGCATACACTCATTTTATGTTGCTTTATATAAGACTATATCACATTTGAATTCAATTCAAATATTTTTACAAACAATCATAGGTGCAGGCATGGCTGTGTGGTAAGAAGCTTGCTTGCCAACCACATGGTTCCGGGTTCAGTCCCACTACATGGAACCTTATTAATGTTAACATTAATAACTCGTGTAAAATCAACCTCCACATAAACCCATCCAAAATATATAGAACTGACATGCACACACTCAGCAAAAATTTTTTTTTAAAAAACACATACAACTTTCAAAACACGGTAGATAGCGTTGATACCGGGAACCGAGTACGTATTAGAATGCCTGTGTATATATACTTGTATATGTATACATGTGAGTGAGGGGATATCTGAGTATGGTTATGCACACGGACTCATATATATGTATTGGAGTGTCTATAGCTATTTGTATGACCTCATGTACTGTTTGTAGGCTTTTTATGTGCTTTATATTTTTATGTTTTTATATATTTTTATATTTTCTATGTTATATTTTCATTTTTCATTTATTTATTTTTTTTTTCTTGCTGTACCCTTATTTTTATTTTTATTTTTATTTTTGTTTTTGTTTTTGTTCTTGTTTCTATTTCACCTTTGTTTCTACCTCTTACTCTATATTTGTATGAAATTCTTTGTGAATCTCTGAAGAAGCCTAGCGAATCGTGCATGTACCCCCATTTCAGCATTTCATCCACTAATCACTCCGGCAGGAACTACTCGGATAGAATGGGGCATGCCAAAGCTAGGCCGAAACAGCTGTAAGATTAAACTTTTGTTCATTCTCTAATTCCTTATGTACTTTGTACTTTTATTGGTAAACCCGGTTGTCAAAATAACATGGTTTGTCATAAACACCTGTACTTTGTGTGTTTTTTGTTTCTTTTGTCACTTTAGCTATGAATTAAGTTAATGAATTCAACGGGATACACTGTCTTCAAGTCGTTGGGTTCAGCATATTATCCTCCATTTTCTAATTGATATATATATATATATATATATATATATATATATATATATATATATATGACAGGCTTCTTGCAGTTTCCATCTACCAAACCCACTCACAAGGCTTTGGTCAGCCTAAGGCTATAGTAGAAGACACTTGCCCAAGGTAGCATGCAGTGGGACTGAACCCGGAACCATGTGATTGGTAAGCAAGCTACTTACCACACAGCCACTTTTTTTTTAATTCCAAAATGGATGAAATTTGTTTAAAAGAAGAAAAGATGGGGACAGGAGCAAATGTCTGTGCAACTACATGGATAGAAATATTCTTATGCAACAGCATGTTATGAATGTTGTTGATATTCTTGAACTTTAGTCTTCTCATTATTATCACATGCTGTGTACATGAAGAAGCACTATAATTATATAACTGAATCTAGGTTTAGAGTAGGAATAACCTTCCATATTATGAAGTACTTGAGGTAATAAGCATGAGCTTTATATATATATATATATACACACATACATGAGCTTTATATATATATAACCAAATATATATGATCATATAGTTCTTTGTACATATACATACACATATATATAAATATATTTTGGACTTTGACTGTTCCTTTTAGTGTGTAAGGTGACCTGTTAGGGGACCTCTTTTGTGTATAAATGTACAGTAATTATATATATATATATATATATATATATATATATATATATAATCATAAATATACAGGGATTAGCATGAGTTAGAGAAAAAAATTTGTAGTTTGGAATCAGTAGTTCTTTGACTGCTATTTCTAAATTTTCAGTATGTTGGAGAAGCAACTCATGCTAATCCCTGTATATTTATGATTATAAATGGTTTTACCGATAAAGGTCCTTTTCATACTGAACTACTTGGCAAAATTGTTAATTATTAATTTTATTACTAATTGACGATTCCCTGCCCTATATTTGTATATATATATATATATATATATATATATATATATATCGAACCCACAAGAGTTAACAAGAGAAACAGAGACAGACAGAAACAAAGAAAATGCCCCTGTTATTTGAATACTATACAAATATGTTTTTAAAAAGATTTTTCATTTAAATTTGCCAAAATTTATTTTTTCCAAAATTTGTTATCCTTATTTACAGTTGAAAAGATCTCAAGGATTGAAACCGGTACTGAAATGTTTTTTATAAAAGTATTTTAGCATTTTCTACCTTGTCTTTTTTCAAGAATGTATATAATTAGGGTACTAAGAAGCACCAGCTTTGCTAAGGAAAGGAGTCATTAGAGAACTCCAAAGTCACAGTAATCATCACTAAATTTTAACAGGTATGGTGGAGGTATGCATGTATGTATGTATGTATGCATGCATGCATGCATGTATGTATGTATGTATGTATGTATGCATGCATGCATGTATGTATACTTTTAATCTTTTATCTTTTACTCGTTTCAGTCATTTGTAGGGTTTTAATCAAAGAAAATCAACCCCTTTTTTTTTTAAAAGCCTAGTACTTATTCTATTGCTCTCTTTTGCCAAATTGGTAGGATACAGGGAATGTAAACAAACCAACACCAGTTGTGTCAAGTGGTGGTTGGAGACAAACATAGAAACAAAGACCCACACACACACATAAATATATACATATAGGTATATCTGTCAGGTTTCTTTCAGCTTCCTTCAACCAAATCCAGTCACAAGGCATTGGTTGGCCCGAGACTTTAGTAGAAAACACCTTACCCAAAGTGTCATGCAGTGAGACTGAATCCAGAACCATGTGGTTGGGAAGCAAGCTTTTTACCACATATACATATCACATCCTCATCATGGTTTAACGTTCACCTTAAATGTGTGTGCGTGTATGCAATTACTCTTTTACTTGTTTCAGTCATTTGACTGTGGCCATGCTGGAGCACCACCTTTAGTCGAGCAAACCGACCCCAGGACTTACTCTTTGGAAGCCTAGTACTTATTCTATTGGTCACTTTTTGCCGAACCACTAAGTTACGGGGACGTAAACACACCAGCATCGGTTGTCAAGTGAAGTTGGGGGGACAAACACAGACACACAAACATATACACACACATACATATATATATACATATACATATATACGATGGGCTTCTTTCAGTTTCCGTCTACCAAATCCACTCACAAGGATTTGGTCGGCCCAGGGCTATAGTAGAAGACACTTGCCCAAGGTGCCACGCAGTGGGACTGAACCCAGAACCATGTGGTTGGTAAGCAAGCTACTTACCACACAGCCACTCCTGCGCCTATTTCTTTGTCTTAATACCATATGGTATTTGTATATGAGTACTACTGTCACACAAGCAGTGTCATTCATTTCCAATATTCTGCAAAAACATGTTTGGCCAAAGTGAAATATTATCTTTCTTAGAAACAAATGAGGGTTCATGACAAGAAGGGTATCCAGCTGTAGAAAATCTTTCCCAATAAAATCTGTCCAATCCATGCAAGTGTAGAAAAGTAGACGTTAAACAGGAACATGGTCAAATCTGGTCAATGAACCATAGGATGAAACATTCAAATAATTGTCAAAATATAAATACTGCACCATACAATGCATCAGTCTTACTTATTTTTTTAACTGGCAACACGCAGGAAGATGTGGGACAAGGTGGTGAAGCACGATTGTTAGATCTTGAGTCTCACAGAGGCGATGACAAGTGATCGAGACCTTTGGTGATTTGCCGTGCTTGAGGAGACATGTCAAGCCAAGTGAAATCATAGTCGTGGTCAGTGTTGGTGACACATAAAAGGCACCCATGCTGGTGACATGTAAAAAAACACCCAGTATGCTCTGTGGAGTGGTTGGTGTTAGGAAGAGCATCCAACTAGAGAAACCAAGCCAAAACAAACTGAAGCCTGGTGCAGCTCTCTGGCTTACCAGTGCCAGTGAAATCATCCTACCCATGCCAGCATGGAAAACGGATGCTTAATGATGATGATGATGATGATGATGATGCCTGAAAGAAACACACACACATACAAATACACACAACAAATGATTAAAATTTCATTAATATTACTTTAAAAAGTCTTACTTGATTTTAAGTCGTTTATAACTGAGAATTTAATAAACTCTGTCAGGTTTTTGTCATTCAGAAGCACAGGTGATTTTTCAAAGTGTGTATGGTTGTAATTTATACAAACCTGAACAAAGCATTTTTTAGACTGCGCAAACTCTATTTGGCAGGAAAGTGAAGAAAAATGTTCTGGAAAGAATATAAATGGGTTATTTAAAAT
This sequence comes from Octopus bimaculoides, assembly GCF_046866305.1. NCBI lineage: Eukaryota > Metazoa > Mollusca > Cephalopoda > Octopoda > Octopodidae > Octopus > Octopus bimaculoides. The sequence goes on along the minus strand of NC_142931.1, from coordinate 52,526,645 downwards.
AAGAAACATTTTACAAAGGATAAAGGCAAAGAAATATTCTGAATCTTCGAAATCTGTTACCACTTCTTTAAATTGAAAATGATGGAGGTAGGAGAAAAGCAAGAGGGTGAAAGTAAAGGTCTTGCTCCTTGTACATCCTGAGTTAGAACTGGGCCCAACTTGGCTTTTCATTTCTACATGAGTTCAAATCCTGTTGAATTTAATTTTGCTTTGCTTTTCATCCTTCCAGAGTCAATAAAATAAATACCAGTCAAGTACCAGCATTGATTTAATTGACTAATCCAGATTTCAGACCATGTGTCCATTTTAGAAACAATTATTATTATTATTATTATTATTATTATTATTATTATTATTATTATTACCATTTTGGTTTGGTTCAGGCTCAGTCTTATTCCTTGCAGGGTGTATGTGGGTAGTGGGTTACTACCTGTAACATTAGGTATCCACAAGTTTTCAGCAGTGTTTCAGGTGCTTAGAACCCTCCTGATAATCCTTGCTGTCCCTAAGAGACAAACTTTCTGTAGGAGATCTATTCCACTCTCCTTCAGTCATTTACTTACTGTTCCCAACACACCAATTACTTATAAGCATGACCTTTACTGTTCTCATGCTCCATATTCTTCCTATTTCAAATTTTAAGGGATTGTATTTTTTATCATTATTATTATTATGATAATAAGTGGCCTAGTGGTTTGGGTGTTGCATTCACGATCGCTAGATCATGGGTTTCATTCCCGGACCAAGCAGCACATTGTGTTGAGCAAAATACTTCATTTTATGATGCTCTGCAATCATTTCGATGTCAGACGTGTTCAGGCAACGTTGATTTGATGGAGAGAGTGAGCTAATGTACAGCACACACATTTGATCATTATAAACAAATCATTTGTGCAGGTCGTTCAGCAAAAGCTGAACACTCATACATCGTCTTCAGTGGTAGAGTTCATTATTATTATTATTATTATCATTATTATTATTATTATTATTATTATTATTATTATTATTATTATTATTATCATTATTATTATTATTATTATTATTACTATTATTATTATTATTCCACTGAGGTCAACTTTATCTTTTATCCTTTCAGGGTTGATAAATTCAGGACCAGTGAAACACTAGGGCCGATGTAACCAACTAGTCTCCTCCCCAAAAATTTCAGACCTTGTGCCTATAGAAGAAAGGATTATTATTATTATTATTATTATTATTATTATTATTATTATTATTAGTGTCATACTGAGAACTTGTGAGGTATGTGGATAGGGATAGCATAGGTTTCCCACAATTTAAATTGGTTGGCTACACAGACCACAAATTTGTGATCTGCACAGTTGATTTAGATAGGACCTGTAGACAGGGACCTGCTTATTGGGAGTTGAACATGTCCTTTCTGACATGTAAAGATTACAGGAACTGGATTAGTGAACTAGTTAGACAGTAGTTGATGGGGGCAATCATCAACAACTGGTGGTGGATAACTTTGAAGAGGGGGATTAGAGAAGAATAGTGCTTAGCAAAGAGTTAGCAATAGAAAGAAATAGATTAGAGAGAGAACTAGTTAACAAACTAGAAGGGGCAATTAGTAATAGCATTGTAACTGAGAATGGCCAATGGTGAGAATGGCCCTTCATCATTTCTTTGAGATGAAACACAAAGGCTGCATTGTCAGAGTTAAGACCCATGTGCTAAAACATGAAAGATCTGAAGCCATCTGATGGGCCCAAACAGTGGAGATGCGACATGGCAATGAAACCAACCACAATCAGGTCTTTGATGGATCAGCATAGGTGCATGCTATTCAGTTCCAAGCAGATGTATGCAGCTTTCCAGCAGCACTTTGCACAGCTGTTTGGAGAGGGCAATAGGTCAACAGCACGATCAGACTGTAATTTGTATGTGGACAGCCTGCCATGGCTTTCAGCAGTGGACACAAGGTTCTGTGAAAAGCTGATAACTGCCACTGAAATATGGGAGGTGATGAGTGATTGCACAAGTCACAAATCACCTAGTTTGGATGGTCTACTCTATGAATTTTATGTCTTTATGCCAAATTTATTTGGCAGCCACTTGACAGATATCTGTCATAACTGGAAGCAACACAGGAGAATTCCTAGTGCTGTTAGCCAGGATGTGGTAATACTGCTGAGAAAGGACACCAACAATGGGAACATGCTAGGGAATTTTCAGTTCATAAGTCTTTTCTAAACACAGAGTTTAACATTTTGGCCAATGTGTTAGCAAAAAAGCTTGTGCTTGTCATTGGTAGTCTGGTCAGGGAGACACGGACATGTGCACTTCTGAACAGGTCTATCTATGACAACTGCCACACTATGCAATACATCACAGGGAGGGCTGAGACTGAAGCTGGCTTCAATGAGGCCCTGATCAATTTGGATCAGTCAAAAGCATCTGATAGAGTTGGCCATCAGTACTTGCAAGCCATCCTAAAAGAGTCCAGTTTTGGACCCATTTTCAGAAGTTGGATCGCTGCAATGTACAGCAGCACCTGCTCAGTGGTCAAAGTAAACAGCCACCAATCAGAACCATTTCACATTGCATACTCGGTCCATCAGGGCTGCCTGCTGTCACCTCTTCTGTACATGTTGGTTCTCAAGCCACTGCTGCAGAAGTGGAAACAGCTGAGGGACATTCTTTTTGAAGTGGGACATGGGAGGGCAGTGTTAGTGTATGTGGATGTCACTATCATGGTGTCAGATGCCTCCAAAGTGGAGATGGTCAGCTCCATTCTAAAAGAATATGAGTCAGCTGAAGGAGCCAAAATGAACATCAAGAAGTCGGTGGGCTTGCAACTGGGCACATGGAGAGGCAGGTTAATGCCATTGGGTGGCATCATCAGATGCTGGACTGATGGACCAATTAAACTACTCAGGATTTGGTTTGGTCCCAACCTCCAGGTGGATAAGAACTGGGATGAGGTGAGGAATAAGGTGATCAGTCTTACCCAGAAATAGGCAGAGAGGAAACTGTCTCAGAAAGGTCAGCAGATGTGGTGTATGCCTACATCACCTCCATCATGATTTATCGCTTGAGCATTGTGCCTTACCCCAGTTACTGCTCAATCAGGTTGAAGCATCACTTATTTTTTTGTGGAAGGCATGTGCTCCAAAGGTCAGCTGGTCAGTCTGCTGTCACCACCCTCTGCATGGCAGCTGAGGCAAGCCTTGGCTTCTGAGGAACAGACATGCACTTAGGCCATGTCACCTGCAACAATTTCTAGACAGTAAACGTGTATGACTCTGTTTGTGAGTCACAACTTTCTGCAGTCTGTCTCTTTGACAGAGCTGCAGTCCTGGGTGAAGGATAAACTGAAACTGGGTGCCTGATGACTGGCACCTAGAATGTCGTCAAGCATTCACAGTTCTCTACTAGTCAAGCAATAAGATTGGTAGGTGTTCCTATTTAGCAATATATAGAACATTATAGATCTGGAAGTGCAACAACATCATGAGAGAAAGTGTGGGCATTGCCAAAAACGAACTGGCTAGTCTGTTCTGGAGGACTTTCTAGTTAAGGATTACCATGGATAATTTCCAGATGTCTTTGGCCTGGCAGTGCAACTAGTGGGGGCCACTGCCTGTTCAGGATAAACTCTACAGGCATAGATGTGCTCTCAGACAGGCTTGTTTAAGGTGTGCACAAAGCAACAAAACTATTCTACATACACTTATTCAGTGTCCAGGCATTGCTGACTTGTGGAATTATACTGAACAGCTGCTGTCACATGTGGGACAGATCTGTCTGTCAGTCAAGTCAGGCAGGCAAGGTAGTTTTCCTTTGCCTGGTGGCTGTGGCAAAAGAAATTGTGTCTGGTGGACAAAGCTGAAAGGAATGAGGACAGAGATATTCCTCTTTAGTAGAGCCCTCATTGACTTTTTCAAGTTTCACTTGAAAAGGAAAATGAGAGTGGAGAGGGAGGTGCTGTCCTTGAGTGAATTTATTTCAAGGTGGGTGAAAGTTGCAAAAATGGTAAGAGGGGATGGTACTGCTCTAAGTGTAGACCTGTGAGTCGGAGAGCACTTGTCCTCGGTATTCAGGGAGATCTTGGATAGTGGGGTTCCTCAATTATCCTGAGAAGTCCTCCTGTATATCTTTTTTTACTGTTATATACTATGTATACTTCCTTTCTTCTACTGTATACCACGTATTATGTTTTTCTCTTTTTTTTTATATCAATTTATTATATGTAAATCCCCATACTTTGTTTTTTGCATTGCCCCTCTCATGCTTCACCCTGGTAGCAAATGAAATAAATCATTATTAATATTATTATTGAGTGAGAGAGCAGTGTGCATACCATCAAAGTGACACTGGGGCAAAATATACGAAGCTCAGTATACCCATTGTGATTACCCATCTGATAAGGGTACACCAGGCACATGCATCACAACCAGATGCGCACAGCATGGTGACCTCATATCAAAATAAACAGTGCATGACTTTACAGTTAGAATTTTCTTCAGGTCGAATTATCCAAACCTGGTGATATAGTAGAAGACACTTGTCCAAGGTGCCACACAGTGGGATTGAACTCAGAACCATATGGTTGGGAAGCAAGCTTCTTACTACACAACCACGCTGGTGCCTATGGAATGAATTATACTCTGGAAACGTAAAATTGTGTACAAAGAATGTGTCTCTGTATAAAGAAATGTGTAGAGTCATCCTGGGGTGGTTGGCAAAAATTGTTAGGCCTAACATTTATTACAAGATCTTGGTTTGAGGTATATATTGTTCATGAATATAATAGATGATATGTTATGGGCTTCTTTCATTTAATTTCATTGAATTGATGCATAATAACCCCCTTCTACTATAGTGAAATTTTGGTCGGAAAAGAGGTTAATTGATTACACTGACACCCCACCCCCAGTGATCAACTGATACTTATTTTATTGAGCTCAAAAGAATGAAAGGCAAAATTGACCTTGGCAGAATCTGAATTCAGAAGGTAAGGATGGCTGAAATAGCACTCAATATTTTGTTTGGCATGCTAACTATTCTGTTAGCTCACCACCTTTCAGTTGATGCAAAATAAGAAGAGGTGGGGAGGGAAGAGAGAGAGAGAGAGAAAAGAATGACACAAGTTCATGAACAATAATATAGTAATAAATATACATTTAACTTACCTTTACAAACAATCTCTTCTTGTGCTGAAAGAGAAAGAAACAAAGAATAATATTACTTAAATTCAATAAAATTGCATTGCTATGAGTATGCATGTGAAGTCATTTGGTACGCATATGTACAGATATATCTGTTGAGTCCTTTAGCTGAAAAATTACCCTACTAAAATTGATTATGATGTATCCAGAGGAATACTCTCTCTCTCTCTCTCTCTCTGTGTGAGTGTGTGTGTGTGTGTGTGTGTGTGTGTGGTTGGTCAGCAGGTGATACATATCAACATCACAGTCCTCCTTTCATACTCTACAAAAAGGTTGTAGAGTGGCTACAGGCACTTAAACATACAAATAACACTGTGTAATACAACTTTTATCCCTAAGTGGCAACTGTTATTTCCTATCTGCTTACCCCTAGAAACTATGAAAAATGTTTCCTTCAAACTTTGCTTTTGTTACATTTATTCAAACCCCAAAGAATGTCTCTCAACACATGGCTATGATGCTCCCCCACTACTCCTGCTCATGAATGACCATGGGATTACACCTACAAAGTTACCCTCTGAGGCACAAGTCTGGGTAAGGTTGTTTTTGTGGAAGACCAGCAGCCTCTCCTCTTCACGCCACTGGTGATATCCAAGGAAAAAAGCAAAGGTTGATACAACTTTGCTCCAGCGACATTGCAACTCATTTCTACAGATGAGTGAACTGGAACAACATGAAATAAAACGTCTTACTCAAGAACACAACACACAACCCAGTCTGGAAATCAAACTCACTACCTTATGATTGTGAGCCTGAAGCTCTAACCACTGAGCTATGTGCTTTTGATCAGAGATGCATATATTGTCAGCCATTAAGGGGCATGATCAAGTGGTTATGGTCAAGTAATTGACAAGCAAATCTATAGTATTGAGCAGAATATTTGCTATAACAATATTTCTACTTCAGCAACTCAGTGCTGAATCTGTCTGAAATGTAAAGGAAAATAGGTCGGTTTCAAAACATTGATATCCAGGTCACAAAAGTAAAGTTGATTTCTAGATGGAAGCAAATAGGAAATAACACTTACTGACCAGAGACAAAAAAGAAAAGAAAAATTTTGAAACATAGTATAATCACACATACATTCACACACTGTATAAATAATTGTAATGAGTGTGACATAATTTGCAAGTCAGCTAGCAGCCTGACTAGGCATGGAAAAATACATAAGTTCACAGTTCAGCTAGTTGTTTCAGGAGCCTGTTTGAGTGTTGCATCTGTCAATGTGCTTGCAGAATGGTATCTGGGCTGAAGAGCCACATGCCTGCATATGGTTGTGCTAGGTTCAGTGAAAGGGTGGTACTCTGGAATAATTGGTATTTATGTATGCATGATATGTAGTTATCACCAACCACTCCACAGCCCTTTTTTGTTCAACATATTCACTCCCTCACCCATTCCCCATCTCTAACCATCCCACAATCTTTTCATACACTCTTTCAAACTCTACCCACTCCCACTTTCTTTTCTTTTGATTCATCTAGTGCCTCCAAAATCCACCTTGACACTTCATCACCACTAGTTTGGAGGCATAATCTATGTATATATTAAACAGAACAACAAAAGTTATAATGGATGGCAGGGTCGGTACTTTTCACATATCTGTAATTTTTCAGATTAACACCCGCACAATTACCCAACCCTAATCCTAACACTAACCCTAAACCCTAACACCCTAACCCTAAAACCGTAACCATAACACTAATCCTAACCCTAACCGTAACCCTAAACCCTAACCCTAATACCCTAGTGAAAATCGTGGTATATTTACAAAACATTGACGAACATGAGTTATATTTTACTGAATGATTGTGTACTTGCACGTGTATGCGTTTGAGAGAGTGAGAGAGGAAGAGATAGAGAGAGGGGGAGAAAGGAATAGAGGTAGTTAAAAGTTTTCTTATGACGGCTTCTCTTCACTGCCTATTACTTCATTAGAAATCTACGGATGCGCATAAGCACATAAAAGAGAAAAATGAAACAAATATGAACGACTTGCTCCAAAGCACCACCGAGTGGAGAACACTTCTCAAAAATAACCTGCAGTTGTTTCCTTCAAAATTCCTACATGCTTGAAATGTACATACATCAAGGTATATTTCTCGAAAATTTCCTGAAAACTTGTTCATTTTCTGGAAGTTAAAAGGAATTTAAGTGGAATTTCCGAAAATTGTCCCCCACACCCCTCCCAAAACACTTTCACCGAAAATTTTTGTATATTCGGAATCTACATAATAAATAATATATGCATAGAAAATTTCATAAAAAAATATTCATTTTTCTGAAAGTTATGACCTTCCAAATTCAGGGGTACAACTCTGTAGTTATGCCACATTGATGAACATGAGTTATATTTTTTGAATGATTGTGTTTACTTGCACGTGTATGCGTTTGAGAGAGCGAGAGAGGAAGAGGGGGAGAAATGAATAGAGAATGAGAGCAATGTGTATGTTGTTGTCACAGATCACGTATGTGTGGTAGTGTGTGCTTTTACGTAACAATGTTATGAAAAATAGGTAAAGAATACTGAGAGGAAAGTTTAATCTATGACTTTGTATGTATCACTTTCTCTCTCTCTCTCCCTCTTTTACTCTTACTCTCTATATTATATGTTGAGCACGTGTGTAAGAACACCATTCCCAGTAGAAAGGAAGAAATATAAAAGTTACTAGAAACAACAGCCAAATCTCCCTTAAATCACACAAAGTAAACGGAATTTTAAAAATCTAATTACTGCACTGGAAAGTTCACATCGAGAAAATTCCATTGATGTAAAAACTTTTACGAAAAAGTGGAAAATGTGGATTTCTATACACTTTTAAAAAGGCTTCACACAGACACACAACTTCAGCTTTATACATTAAGATAATGCACAAAAATACAATCAGAATTTTTATGCTGACATTTGTTACAAGATCAAGGTTGAGGCCCTCATTGTTCATGAATATAGTCAGTGGTTTATTATGGGTTATTTTGCTATAATCAGTTTGATGCATAATTCTAAGAGATGTGAAGTGGAGAGAAGAAAAGAATGATACAAGTTCATGAATGATAATACATTAATAATAAATATATTTAACTTACCATTACAATTAGGTTCATCATCTGCAAGAGATTGAAACAAAAGAATATTATTACTCAAATGCAAAACTTTTCAGTATGTATGTGTGCAAAGGAAAACAGATGTATGTATATAAATATGTATCTAAATGAGAGCGCATTTGAATATATAAGCATTGTATGTATGCAAGTATGTATGTATATGAAAATTGTAATATGAGGGGGTGCTGAAAAGTTCCTGGCTTTGGGTTGAAGAAAATACAGAGGATCAGTTAATTATGATTTTATTGTTAATTATGATTTTATCCCCTCTCAGATTCACATACTTATTGTAGTGGCCCTTCAGTTTTTCTAAGCCCTGTAAAAAAACTTTGAATGTTGGGCCTCCAGCCAGGCCTTTCACAATATCCTTAAAACCACGAACTTTTCAGTATCCCTTCATACAATTATAGCTTCTATTTTGAGTGGACTTTTGTAATGACATCAATAATTTTCACTGTCAATCATTGAACAAACAAGGTCTGTTCTTCCCAGTTGATGGGACAATTGTACATGGACAGTTGTATGTAGCTCTTACAAGAACTATACAGGATGTGGCAAATGCAATGATGTAAAAGTCACCAATGTTTTGTACACTGAAGTTTTCCAGTGTTCAAACAAATTTTTTATATATCATCTGGATAATTAATTTGGTTAAATTCACATGCAGCTAGACATGTCTTAGTACATGCAACACACTTTTTCTAATTATATATATCATATCTATAAGAGTGGAGGCGTAATGGCCCAGTGGTTAGGGCAGCGGACTCGCGGTCATAGGATCGCGGTTTCGATTCCCAGACCGGGCGTTGTGAGTGTTTATTGAGCGAAAACACCTAAAGCTCCACTCCGGCAGGGGATGGTGGCGAACCCTGCTGTACTCTTTCACCACAACTTTCTCTCACTATTACTTCCTGTTTCTGTTGTACTTGTATTCAAAGGGTCAGCCTTGTCACACTGTGTCACGCTGAATATCCCCGAGAACTACATTAAAGGTACACGTGTCTGTGGATTGCTCAGCCACTTGCACGTTAATTTCACGAACAGGCTGTTCCGTTGAACCCTCAACGTCATAAGCGACAGAGTGCCAACAATAATCTATAAGAGTAGAAGTAGAGGACTGTTGTCATTAATTTTTACCCAATAAAGTTTCTTCATCTCAATAATTTGTGCTTTAGTTACTTTTTATAATTATTTATTTCTTCTTTGTCTATTTTTCATTGTCATTATCATCATCATCGTCATTGCCAAATTCTCATTATCAACGAAGAAAAGAAGCAAGAGAAAGCCCAAACATACGTCATTATAAAATTCTCTTTTATTTGCAATGTACCAGAAATTAACAACTGGTGCTTTGTCTCATTGCTATATTGTACTATAAAATATATGTGTAAATTTTAGCCATCTATTGACAGATGTGAACACATTGTCTTAAAATGCAATATTTCCATGAATATGCTCACTCTTGAATAGACTCTCAGCTGGTTAGCAACTGTTTGCATGCCAGTGTTTCTCTGACACTTGGCCCCCAGATCTGCAACCCTCACAAATGCCACTGTGCATCTGCCATGGATTCCTTCATCTTCCTCCCATTGTCATGTCATTATAGTGCTGGCCGCCTTTCATGCCATGCTGTTCCCAATGATATCATAATGCATGGCCTGGACATTGCAAATATCCTTTCCCAGCTTAAGCTAGTCAGCTAGACCAAGGAGATGGTAAAAGGCCAAAGAGCATACCAATTTCCTGTTCTCAGTGGTAGGTTCCTCATCTTGGATGTCACATGTTGTGATACTTTCTCCAGTTGCAACTTGATGCTTTCAGTTAGCAACCCAGGCTTTTTTGCTTGTCAGGCTGAAGGGAGCAAGCTTTCAAAGAACAGGCCAATCTCCAATAGGTTTGTGGTCAAGCCTGTGGTAGTGGAGAACTCTGATGTTCTTGGTCCCTAGACTACATCCCTGCTCACTGCTATCAGGGCAAAGATGGCTATCTGCATGTGTGAGGCCTGTGAGTCTGAATGGCTGTTCCAGTGCTATCCTCACCTATGTCATGAATGTTGGGTAATGCCCAAAAGAGTACAACTATTAATACAAGTAGCCAAAATGGAGTTTCTCTGAAGGATCTCTGGGATAATGTTACTAGACAGGGTGCATAACTTGAAGATCAGAGATTCTCTGCAGGCTGAGTTGCTACTTCTCTGCATTGAGAAGTCACAGCTCTGGTACTACAGACATGTGACTAGAATGTCACAGGAAAGAATTACAAGATGGATTCTTTGAGCCAAGTTGGCTGGCAAGAGACCTAGTGGGTAGACCAAGAATGTTGGTCACAATTGGAAACCCAACTAGAGAGTGTAATGACTATTGCCTGAGGACTCTAATCACACAATCTTACAAGGAATAGTGGGCAAAGATGGTCAGATGGACAGTTCTTGATTAGATCTACATGAAATAAATGGTTAGCATATGGTGATCATGTTAGCATATGAGGAAGCAATTCATAAACATATAAAGTAATGATTATCATTTTTGATACATACAAAGTCTGTAGATAGCATTCTTCGTGTGGAAATTTTACTGTCATATATTTCAAAAGAAGTCATTCAAAGTTTTTAGGTTTGACATTTGACATATGTCACAAGATCAAACTTTGAGTTACATGTTGTTCATGAATATAGCAGATAGAGAGTTCCAGGGTTCTTTCTTTTGATCAAGAAACAGAAAGTGGAGAGAAAAATTATATAGTTTATGGATGATTAATATAATAATAAAGTAGTTGTATACTGTCAACTTAACGTGACAGTCCCAACAAGGGAATCATACTACTGCTATTTAGCCCTAGGAAGCTGGACTGCTTCCTGTCGGCCTTGACACATTTCCTGTGTCCTTATGCTTACAAGGGGGAGACAAGCACCTCCACCCAGCCTAGCCTGCATTCAGGGATATGTTTCTGAGTTTTTGCTCGTCATCAGCCTGAAG